>NC_134150.1:21950000-22025000 GCF_033958435.1 Carettochelys insculpta
AGATTCCATCAAATGGCATGGAGAGGGGAGAAAAAAAAAAGCACCCAGTTTACTCAAATGATATAGCAGGCTGCAATTTTCAAAGGATCTTAACAAAGTTAGGTGACCAAATATCATGGGATTTGGACTCCCTAACTCTTGTAAGCATCTTGGAACATTTCTGCCTTAACCCCTGGAATCATCAGTTCTTAAATCCCAGGGATTAGATGGAAAATGCTGTGAGGCGTTCCCTCAGGCAAGGTCTGACATGTTTCCTCTGAAGTTATACTTTCTAATTGCTGCCACATTGCCAGGCCAGACCTTTTACTTAACTGAGTTTTGAAATACAACGTATGTAAGAACCTTGTAGGTAACGAGAATTTTTCCAAACAACTCATGGGAAGTCTGGTAAAAGTGCTTCAATTTTTTATTAATTTTAGAGTAAATGTAATTATTGACATTTTATTAATGAATAAAGCTTGATATCAGAGACTGGTGAAAAATCTAAAGGGGAAATTTCAGCCATTGTTACTCATTGACTTAAACCATACCTGTCATGTGGACTCACTGAAATAAGTTACACTTCTTGTGAAGTTCTTTCCAAACAGAGTAAATGTGCTATAGTCTAGCCCTGAGAGAGTTACAGTTTAGGGCCACCAGTGCAGTTAGCCAAATGATGAAGGACCCTCCTTTGGATGTGAATATTTGGTTCTATCAAATATCATTTCTTGGTGTCTCAGCTGAGAACACCAACAAGATTTCCTGTCAGTGCCATGTGCAGTGCTTTTTATGCATGCCAGTACCGAGTACTGGCACCTTGGCAGCTACAGCTGTAGGAATGGCTGGTGGTGGGGCAGGAGCTGGCTGCGTACTGGCTCCTCACTTTTTTTGTTTAAATGATCATATGTAATAACTTTTTGATTAAATGGACACCTCTCTAATCCACGAAGACCCAAGTTTATCTCATTTTATATACTATCACTCCTCAAATAGCTAGCAGATGGTTATTACTGAGTTCTGCTTCATTTGAACCTGTGACCCATAGGTGAAAAACAAATAAATATATATTTAGATACATATCTAGTCTATAATTCTACTTTGACTACTGTATTGTGAGACATTAGAAAAGAACTATCATAATAAAGCTTGATATTAACAATATTCACATATGATAATTATGTAAAGAATTAGAGGAATAGAGTAGTATTTAATGTACAGTTACTCCTTTTAATTATTTTATTCCACTATGTGTTGCTAAAATGCCAAATTGTACGGTTCTGGATCATAATTTTAATTCCAAAAATTATTGCTGTGTCATGTCACATAGATGAGAAAATATGTTTGTGCTTTTTTTTTTTTTGCTGAGGAGAAAAAGAGGGATTAAGGGGCATGAGATGTAACGCTGCAACTTTTAGGCCATGTCTACACTGCAAGTGACATAACTTGGGCTCATAGGGTTTGGGCAAAGTGGCTGTTTAATTGTGGTGTAGATCTTCCAGGTCAGGCTGCAGCTTGAGGTCTGGGACCCTCACATCTTGCAGGACCCTGAGCCTGGTTTCCAGCCTGAATGTCTGTACTGAAATTAAACAACCCCTTAGCTTGAGCCCTGTGAACTGAAATCATCTGGCATAGGCCAGCCACAGATTTTTCATTGCGGTGTAGATATACCCTTTGGTTCCAGAACGACATGGAACT
Organism: Carettochelys insculpta; assembly: GCF_033958435.1. Lineage (NCBI taxonomy): Eukaryota > Metazoa > Chordata > Testudines > Carettochelyidae > Carettochelys > Carettochelys insculpta. Next base: position 21,951,675 of record NC_134150.1, read on the forward strand.
TATCTTAACAGGATGGATATTTACATTCTAATTTGAAAGAGTTTTGGTGAAAGAATTCCCTGTTTGAAAGGAGTATGTTAAAAATCAGCTAGTATCCAGTGCAGGTAAGTGATGCTTTAGCATAGCTAGAAAACAGACACCTGAAAAGTTTTACGTAACAGAGGAGGAAACACTATTTTTTTTCAAGATTTTGTTCATCACTTAATGCTGCAGTACAGAAGTTAATGGCATTGCCATAGCTCCGCTCTATGCTGTATTTCTGTTCTTTGTCTATGGCACTCATTGCTGTACTGTCTGAATGTCTAAACCTTACTCAGTGGCATCTTCCTCTCATGGTTTAAAATAAATACACACAACACTTGGTCTCTTGGTTAAAGGCCTCTGGCTGCAAATTTATTAATAAAATTCATTATGATAGTAATATAAAATTATTAACTGTTACCCAGTGATAAGTCCCAGCAGTCCTACTTTAATTAAAGTATGCCAGCATGCCTATGGGCAGCTCCATCCCTAGACATCCATAGATGCTCCCCTGTGAACTAAAGCTCTTTTTTCCCACTGTGTGGCTAGGCACCCTCATGGTGTACCTGTGGCCACTAAAAGACTACTACCAGGAATGTTGCTGATATCTGTTTAATTTCCATCTCCCTTTGTGTCCTAATCCTCACATTGTCCCAAACACCCAGTATGTCGGGCTAGGCTGGCCAGTCCTAAGCAGCTTTCAAATATGTAAGTTTTTCATGCCAGTTTATTAAGTACCACCACTTTCAGCCTGGGCTGTGGGCGGGGCTGCCACTGGTAACCCCTTGAAAAGGCATAGAAGTGGCCAGCATTCTCAGAATTTAAATTAGTTCACAGTGTGATTATACTTGGAAAATGTCTTCATTTAGCACAAAGGTGAACCAAAATTTGAATCTCAAGTCCCTCTAAAGCTTTGGAATAAGTTTGGTTGTAGACCAACATTTTTGAAGCCCTCCCTGCAGTTTTGTTTCTAGGTCACAACCAAAACAGGAAAGGGTTTATTTTCCTCTTCTGGTTCACAAGCAGTTTTGTGAGAACATGTTAAAAATTTCACAGGATTGTGCCTATATAGACTGTTTGTTTAGCTCCCAGTCACAGTGGTGCTGGTGTGCAATATACTGTTGCCAATGTTGCTGCTATTGAAGGTATGGAAATCCTGCAAAGCTGGCTGATTTCATGAAACTTCTGTTATTTGGTGCGGAAATGCCACAAGGTGAGCTTGGAGCAATTTCAGTGCCATCAAACCTAAGCTCCATCTCTGCAGCTTAGACCAAATCCTTGACATGCAGCTTCACTAAATTGTGGTCATTTTGATAGGTGGAAGGGAGACAAAGATAGTGTTTTCATGTCTATATATTTAAAGTCATGTCAATACTAGCTAACTCATGTAAGCCAGAGGCACTGAGAAGGGAGAGTGAAGTCTGTTCCACAGCCTCAGCGAAGAGCCAGTCAGCTTTTAGCTCATGTTAGAGGCTCAGGCTTCACAAGTAGAGGTTGTGGTGGTGAGAGTGTCAAATCCCAACCTGTAAAGCTGATGGAGCAGGATCATCAGCAGGTGGGATTAAACCTGGGACCTTCAGAGTTAAAGTTATATTGTTGGCTCTTAGCTAAGGCTGTAGAGTAGATCTCACCCTGTCATCTCACTGCGGAGTTACACTCACTACCTACTATCTCTCCCCTCATTCTCTTTGCATATAGACCCCTTCCCTCCCCCACATTATTCCTGGTACAAGGTGGTCTACTCCCAATGCAGCAGATGTCATTAGCGAATCCAGTGGTAATTTCCATTGTGGTCACAAGGGTGGTCGCTGTAATCATTGATGCTGAAGTTTTTCAAAAGAAAGGCTGTTATCTCAGAAGCAAGCAGGCTGGGGCCATCTTTAGTGACAGAGATCAAGCATCTGCCAACTTGGGAGACTGAGGGCTGTACCATGTGCAGCAGACATTAAGCACCTACTGCTGTCCTAGGGGAGTGGGAGAATGAGTAGATCTGGGGAAATCTGAAGAAAGAACATGCAGCTGAGTCTTATCAATCCTTCCATAGATCCATTCCTCAGAACAGAACATTCAAGACCTTCAAAGTAGAGTAGGGAGAAAGAGCTTATGGGAATCATTATAGACTCAATCTGTCTTGTCTTGTCACTAGCCATAAAATAATGGGGACACAGGTCTGTGGCAAACAGGGTCATTGACTCAGGTACAATCAAATGGAATCATGTTGCAGACTTTGTACAGCAGGGCTGGCTTGTGCCAAATATCTGTGCTATTAGTTTCCTTGCATATAATTTAAGATTTGAAGTAAAACCTGACTTACTTCTTGCCAGAGCTCATCACCCATTTCCTCCACAAAACACTGGCTTCACATTGTGTTGCCAACACCCCAAAATAAGTTTTCAAGCTGCAGGTGCTTGTCTCTTGAAAGAAAGGATTCCTTAAGGCTTACAGCTTCCGGTCTCTCACACCAAGTAATGGCTCTTTCCTGATTGCTATGGCTAAGGATTTCAGCAGCAGGTTGGCATTTTAACTTGTGAGAAATTTTCAGCCAGTTATCAGCCGTGTCTGAAATATCAAGCAACATTCTCATAATGGGGGTGAAGTAGCAGAGACTTAGTGACTTAGCCCAGGGCAGAGCATGTAGAAGATAATTTTCAAATTCAATTGTCTGTCTGTCCATCTAATTTAAAAAAAGCAGAGGTGAATCTTATGCTTCATGTTTGTAAAAAGCAAAATAGTTGAATGCAACGCGTAATACATTTTTAATTTTTCAAGATTTTTTTTTGAAGATTTAGTTCAGTGTACCAACTGGACTCTTTTGAAAGTTGAAAAAAAATACATGACTGAATTATTTCTGAGAGTAAGAGGTACATAAAGAGTAACTTTTTCCAATAAAACTGTTAGCATGGTGTTTGAAGAAATGGTGTTCCGAAAAGGTCCTTGTGGCTACAGGAATTGGTGTTTGGCCCTGTGCTGCTGGTCCTGGTTAACCTGTACCTAGTGTTTGTCATAGTCATTGAGAAGCTTGGACATGTAAAGCCTCTATTTCTTCTCCCCCATTACCCCAACTAAATGACAGCTAAATAGCATCTGTACTGCTTTTGCTATGCAGGCTTTAAGTGAAGTTGAGTTTAGGTTAACAGAGATTCAAGGAATGCCTGTGTTCAGGTCATTAACACGTTTAATTTTTATTGTCAAAAACCCAGCATCTCAGAGTTCTTCATGAACAGCTCTCCAATACCTAGCCAATTTGTTGGCAAAATAGAAGAGAAAAGTTGGAGGGAATCATGTTTCCATCATGTACAGGAATGGGTTATTTTAAATGGAAGAAAATTATTTCCAAAGTTAGGTTGCATTGTTTGATGTCTGATTTCAAATCTAGCTGCTTCACAGTGGTCTTTTAATTCAAAAATGGCATTTGGACAACTTTGGAAATAAAAAAGTAACAAAGTGGACAAATCACAGTAAGGTGTCCAAATACTGTCCTACATACTGCAACATATCTGGTCTTTAGAGATTACACTAACACCTGTGGACAAAGAAGTGCAGTAAGAATGGAAAGGCAGACTGTACTTGTAACCCTATAGCTTTGGTGAGGGGAAATGGGTGTCTGTGGCATTTGTAAAGTGTTAGCTTACATTTTATTTGATTAAAATATCATGCAAAATTTTGATTATTTCTGAAATGCAAACTGCTGTGCTGAATGCCAGTCTAGAATAAAATAAAAGAGAAACTCCTGTAATCATGCCTGAATTTCAGGGACCCATTGGCTAATCTGGATTGTTTTTGGCCAAACTTGGCCATGTTTATGGATGTGACATGGAGACAGGAAAAGTCAATAGTTTTTGCTTTGCGATTTGTTTGAAACCAAAATTTGAAATCGAATATCGAGTAATGCAAACCCATGTTAATTGCTGATATGGTTAATTGGGGAAGATTTTCCAAAGTGCAACATAGTAAACAAAAATGAGGCCCAGAGCCTAATTGGAAAGCTAAATAATAAAGCATCCACTCTCATGCGTCCACTTTTAAATCTGTGGAAGACTTATAGGAGTCTAATGGGACTTCATGGTCATCTGGCAAATCCAAAAATTTAGTATTTTGGGGGCCTGTGATCCAAATAGACAAATTAAGCAATATGGGATCTGGACTAAAAAAAATCATTGCAAGAGTAAAGACCAGACAAAAACAGTGTTTACCCATCCCCCCAAGTCAAAGCCTGGGGACTGGAATTCCAGGAACTGAACTGCCCATGCAAGAGTTGGGTGGATCAAGCGGGCTGACTTCTGTCTCCCCGTTTGAAAACTCTCCAAAAGAAAAGAAGAAGGGAATGCACACATGAAGTCAGGTTCCACACTTGAAGAGAAGTCATTCGACAGAGTCCTTCGGGCTGTGCCTAGACAAGTAAAGTAATAGCACTAGGCAAAAGTAGGCTTGAGGCATTGATCTGGCTCTTTTGAATCAAACAGTGTGACAAATAATTTTTCCCTGGTAGATTTGATGTATGGATCTCTGAGGAATATGATGAATAACTTCCAGACTGTGGTAGGAGGAAGAGATTCCTCCTTGGTATTGTATTTCAGGGGGTACTGTGCAGCAGATTTGACAGCTAGCATTAGTATCACCCAGCCTTGTTGAGTAGAAGGAAGATCATTAGACATAGGTGTACATGAGTCAGGCGTCTACTTGCTCATTCTCCCTGCAACTCTGTCCTCCTTTTATCTACCTCATAGTATTTAGGCAACCCCCTCAATTCCCATATGCCGTGTATGTGTTAGCCTAACTCTCTCACTTGTTAACCTAGCAGCCCTGCTCCTGCCCCTAGAGCATACCTCTTAATGTGGTTCTAAAGTAGTAGCAATGAAGCTAAACCACCATATGTTGTTGATAAAAATATCTTATACATATATAACATCATGCTGCTGTGCTCCCAACAGCTAAAAGAATTTAAAAAAAAACAATTAAAATGCCACATTTTGTCACCACACAGCTGGTTGGTACTCACACACTGCTTTGGAAGCTGAGCTGCAAAAGGGTTGTGGAAAGAAGAATAGGAAAACAGTAAGGTTGGGTCTACATGGAGCTCTGCCCAGCACTGCTGCCAGCAGAGCTATGCAAAGCGAGCTTCTCGGGATTGCAAATGGATTCCTATTTGCATGCTCCTGAAGCTCATTACCATAGCCATGTGAGAGTTCGGTGCCAGCAGAAGGGGGTGCCAGCACTGCAGAGGCCACGTGGATGCACCTCTGCGACTAAACCTTGAAGCATAAGGGACTGGTGGCAAATGGGGGTTTGGTCAGCAAAGGCATGTCCACATGGTCTCTGTGGTGCTGGCACCAAACTCTTGTGTGTCTGTGGTAATGAGCTTTGAGAGTATGCAAATGAGCAGCCATTTGCACTCCTGAGAAGCTCTATCTTGTATAGCTCTGCTGACAGCAGCGCTGGGCAGAGCTCTGTGTAGACATAGCCTTAGAGTGTGAAAGAGGTAGACCAAGAAGGAAGGAATAGGAGAGGAAAGGAGAGGGAGGGTGGGAAGAGATGAAATCAGTGCTCATAATAGCTAAACTGAATCTTCCAAAGACCCTTTCAGTCAAAGTGCAGTAGCAGTCAATAATAAGTAGAATGTTTGGAATCATTTAAAAGGGATAATGAATAAGACAGAATATCTTATTGCCTCTGTGTAAATCCATGGTATGCTCACATCTGGAATACTGTGTGCAGATGTGGTCACCACATCTAAAAATGAAAAAACAAAACAAAAAACCAAAAACAAACAAACGAAAACCTTATTTTCGGAAAAAGTTCAGAAACGGGCAAACATTATTAGGGATTTGGAATGGTTGCCGTATGAGGAGAGATTAAAAAGACTTTTGAGCATGGAAAAGAGGAGACTAAGGCTGCGTCTACACGTGCACGCTACTTCGAAGTAGCGGCAGTAACTTCGAAATAGCGCCCGTCACGTCTACACGTGTTGGGCGCTATTTCGAAGTTGAAATCGACGTTAGGCGGCGAGACGTCGAAGTCGCTAACCCCATGAGCGGATGGGAATAGCGCCCTACTTCGACGTTCAACATCGAAGTAGGGACGTGTAGACGATCCGCGTCCCGCAACATCGAAATAGCGGGGTCCTCCATGGCGGCCATCAGCTGGGGGGTTGAGAGATACTCTCTCTCCAGCCCTTGCGGGGCTCTGTGGTCACCGTGGGCAGCAGCCCTTAGCCCAGGGCTTCTGGCTGCTGCTGCTGCAGCTGGGGGTCCGTGCTGCATATACAGGGTCTGCAACTAGTTGTTGGCTCTGTGTATCTTGCACTGTTTAATGAAAGTGTGTCTGGGAGGGGCCCTTTAAGGGAGCGGCTTGCTGTTGAGTCCGCCCCGTGACCCTGTCTGCAGCTGTGCCTGGCTCCCTTATTTCGATGTGTGCTACTTTGGCGTGTAGACGTTCCCTCGCTGTGCCTATTTCGATGTTGGGCTGAGCAACGTCGAAGTTGAACATCGACGTTGCCAGCCCTGGAGGACGTGTAGACGTTATTCATCGAAATAGCCTATTTCGATGTCGCAACATCGAAATAAGCTATTTCGAAGTTGGGTGCACGTGTAGACGTAGCCTAAGTGGGGGATATGATATAGGTTTATAAAATCATGACTGTTGTAGGGAAAGGAAATGAGGAAAAGTCACTTATTTGTTCCCATAACACAAGAACTAGGAGTCACCAAATGAAATTAATAGGTAACAGGTTTAAAGCAAACAGAAGGAAGTGTTTCCATCTTTCTTCCTTCCTTCAGTGCACAGTCAACCTGTAGAACTCGTTGCCAGAGAATGTTATGAAGACCAGGATTTTAACAGGGCTCAAAAATGAGCTAGATAAATTCATGGAGGGTGTGTCCATCAATGGCTGTTAGCCAGGATAGATAGGAACGGCATCCAAAGCCTCTGTTTGTTAGAAAATGGGTGACAGGGAAGCAACAACTTGATGACTACTTGTTCTGCTTATCCCTCTGACACATGGTATTGTCCACTCTTGGAAGACAAAATATGAGGCCAAATGGAACTTTGGCCATTCTTGTGCTCCTCTTCTCCCCAAGATTGCAGTGTTAGCAGCTCAAGCCTTTAAGCAAAATAAGAAAAGCCAGTATTTTACATTTTTAGATACAATCTTCCCAATATCACATACCCAACTTCTGTTGATTACTGTGGTGGACTATAGTTAGAGGTCTGAAGGCATGACTGGACTCTTATGTGGATTAATGTTATTTTATATACTGAATTTCTAACATGTTGTAGAAATGTGTATTGGTTAGACTGCTGAAGAGGAATGGTAGTCTTCTTTGAGAGATCATTTACATGTATTCAGAAGCCTTCTCTGGAACCCTGTTCTGCTTAATTCAGATTGCAGTTTTTATGTCAGCTCATAAATAATTATCTGCAATAAATCATTGAAGGCCAGAGCCAAATCCCACTGAAGTCAATGGACAATTTTCCCTGCTCTTCAAAGAGCTGAATGTAAGATAAGGACCTTTATAATCATGTAGGCCTTGATTTTCCAGAGGGATTCCTCCTTTACTCCAGGGAAACTTTGTGCATCAGACCCCAGCACCAAGACAGGGGTTGTAGGCTTGACCTGGTTGGGTCTACTGCTGCCTATAAAGTTAAGCAAGTTCATGAATGTTTGCAGGATTGGTGCTTAGATAATAAGCTTTTTGGGTCAGGGACAGTATGGCTACATCTACGCTAGAAAGTTTTGACAATAGTAAATAAGCAGAACAAGGCACTTTTGTTGACAGCATTCTGCCATTCCCCCATGAAGCAGAATGCCTCTCTCGACTGGGATCTGTCGACAGCAAGCCAGTCTAGATGTTCTGTGGGCACCTTCTGTCCATAAGAAAAACCTCCAGGGCATTGTGCAGTTGCCCTGGGGGACACCTTGTTGACAAGCAATCAGCGCTCTATGGTCCCTGCCTTTGGCCATTCTTAAACCTGCAGGGAGCCCCAAAAACCCTGTGGCAGGAAGCTGTGAGCGTGAAAGCAGCAGAGCCAAAGGCTGATCGTCCCCATGCCCTCATAGTGACTGCTTTCTGCTGATTCTTTAAAGAAGGCAGACAGGCAGCCTCTCTCAGACCTCCCTGGGCCCTCTAAGGACCGGCTGGAAGGGTCTCAATAGTCATCCCAGGACACAAAATGTTGGACCCCCCGCTCCTGGACCAGGCCCAAGATCCAGGACTTACTGGACATGTGGGCTGAGGAGGAGACCCTCCTCAACCCTTTGGCAAAGCAGAGGAATGCCCCCACATACATCTGTCTGTCCACCTCCGTGGTGGCACGGGGCTACCCCAAACATACCATGGAGCAGGTGTGGGTTAAAGAACTCTGCCAGTGCTACACCTGGGGCCCACAACACCAGGCAGAGATCTGGGGCAGGACCTCCTATCTGCCCCATTACAGGGACCTGCACAAGCTCATTTTGGGGGGATGATACCTCCCTCTTCAATACAGAGGAGGAGTATCGCTCCGCAGCTGGAGCCCAAAAAGGAGAGAGACCAGCAGCACCGCAGCATCCAACCCTCCCTGGAGCAGCAGGTGGACACAGGGTCCAAGGCCAGTGGTAAGCATCCTGGTCATCACCCTGGACTTGGACCCCTCCAGTCAGGCCACCTCCAGGGCATTACCAGATCTGTTTGAAGGTCCCTCCAGTAAGTACCTCATGTGTCACTCATCCCAAGGCATGTGGAGTGGGAGCAGATGTGAGCTGCGTCTACACATGCACGCTACTTCGAAGTAGCGGCACCAACTTCGAAATAGCGCCCGTCACGTCTACACGCGTCGGGCGCTATTTCGAAGTTAACTTCGACGTTAGGCGGCGAGACGTCGAAGTCGCTAACCCCATGAGTGGATGGGAATAGCGCCCTACTTCGATGTTCAACGTCGAAGTAGGGACAGTGTAGACGATCCGCGTCCCGCAACGTCGAAATTGCTGGGTCCTCCATGGCGGCCATCAGCTGGGGGGTTGAGAGACGCTCTCTCCAGCCCCGCAGCTCACTGGTGGCCGCGTGGAGTGGCCCCTTAAAGGGCCCCTCCCCCGCCCTGACTGCAGGAGGCTGAGGCAACGTGCAGGCTGCAGGCTGCACACGCGGCAAGGAGCCTGCAGAGACCTCAGCCTCCGACAGCAGCCATGGCAGCCCAGCAGCCCCCCCAGCGCCCCCAGGGGACCCCCCCCAAGGGCAGCCAGGGCAGCCAGCCCAGCCAGAGGGCCAAGCAGTCTGGAAAGCGGCAGCAGGGCCCCTCTTGGACGGAGGCCGAGATGCGGGACCTGCTGGGGCTCTGGAGCGAGGAGGAGGTGCTCCAGGTAATGGGGAGCAAGAGACGGAACGCGGATGCGTTCGCTCGGCTGGCCGACGGCCTGGCTGCCCGGGGTCACCCTGCCCGCACTCCTGACCATGTGCACAGCAAGGTGAAGGAGCTGCGGCAGGGTTACGCCCGGGCCCAGGATGCGGCCAGCCGATCTGGGGCCGCCCCAGTCACTTGCCCCTTTTACAGGGAGCTCAGGGACATCCTGGGCTCCCGGCACACCTCCCCCCATCCGGCCACCCTTGACACGTCGGCTGACGAGCCCCAGCAGGCCCTGCAGCCGGGCTCCGGCCCGGAGGTAAGCCCCGCACCCCGGGGGTCCCCCCCGGAGGCCATCCCCGGGACATCGCGGCAGGTGGAGGAGGAGGAGGAGGAGGGGGGCTCCTCCTCCACCGATTCCAGCCTGCAGATCCTCCTCCTGCCATCCCGGAGCAGCAGCAGGGCCTCCGACCCCCGGGGATCTCCAGACCATGGGAGCGGACCCACAGGTAGGTACCCCTCTCTGGTGGACACCCCGGGGCTGGAGGGGCGGGGGGAACAGAGATGTGTCCAGGGCCCCCCACACGCTCACATGGCCATGGCCCCAAGGACACCAGGGACAGGGCCTTCACAGCACTGCAGCCAGCAGACCCTGCCCCCCGCCACCCTGCATGACAGTGCCATGCCCCATCCCCAGGCCAGGGGGGAGCGGAACCTCGAGGGGCCCCCGGGCGGAGGGGGTGGGACACCCCGCAGCAGCAGCATGCGATGGAGTGGGGGGAGTGCCAAAGGGAGACCCAGGCTACAGATGAGCCACCCGAGCCGAGGAGCTCCCAGGGCCAAAGGAGGATCCTGGCGCTACAGCTGGCAGGTGACACCTCTGCCCTGAACAAACAGGAGGGAGGAGCCGAGCTGGCTTGGAATTGGGGGGCGAGGGCGGGGGCCACAGGTAGAGGCTAGGGGAAGGGAGAGCTGGTAGGCAGCCAGCCAGAGGAGAGGGAAAGCTGCATCCCAGAGGGGCCCCCCCTTGGGGTCTTCTCCCCACGACGGGTTGGAAGGACTGTCTCTTCCGACAGCTGGTGCTGTCACTCCTGCCAGAAACTGGCCAGCTGTGGCCTAAGCAACCTCTCCTGCTCTCAGACCCTGCGGGCTGAAGTGAGAGTCGCTCCCACCAGGGGACAGGCTGCAGGGCAGGGGGACCCCTGAACCCCATCCATCACAGCAGCATCTCCCGGGGACGGGGATGGGGAACCTGCAGCACAGGGCGGGGGGGACAAAGGCCACGGCTCGGGGACCACACTAACGCCTGTCTCCATTCTTCTTTCCCCCCTCCTCTCCTGTGTCCTGCACCTGCACCTGCACCATCCGAAGGACCGGAAGAGAGCGCCGGCGAGGCGTCGGTCGTCCCGGAGACTCCTCCGGGACCCTCGCTCCAGGGAAGCCCCTCGGCCGAGGAACCACCGGCCCCGCGGAGGGCAAGACGGCGGACCCCGCGCCTACTACCGGCGGTGGCCACAGACCCCCAGCTGCTGGCCATCTTCCGCTGGCAGCTGGAGGTCTCGGAGCAGCACCTCCGGCTGCAGGAGCAGGCGCTGGCCTGGCACCGAGAGGCATGGGGGGCCCTTCTCCAGACCGTCAATCGGCTGATTGACTTCCTGGGCCCCCATGCCGCGCCGGCCGCGCCACCACCCGCCATGCCCGCTCCTGCAGCCCCACCACCGGCTGCTCCAGCCGCCGCCGGCCCGTCCGCCGTCGCCCCACCACCTCCCCGCGAGGGCCACCGCACCGAGGGACCCCTGGAGCCACCCGAGACTCGCCGGCGCCGATATCTTCCGGTGGAGCCCGCTCCCACCCAGCCGCGGACCAGACTGCAGGCCCGCCGGAGCTCCCGGCCGGGCACGCCCACTGGGGGCCTGAAGGGGGTGAGGGGCCCGGGACGTGGCCCCCCCCCCCGATGGACAGACTTTGGGGACTGGGTGGGTGGGTGGTGTGGGTGCTGCCCCTGCTTGCCCCGTCCCCCCTGTAAATAGTTCTCCCCGTTCTCCTCCCTGCTTTTTGGTTTTCTTTTGTTGATGGCGCACCCTGCTTGGAGTTTATTGTTGTACATAGTTTTATTCGTGCCCATCTTGCTTTTGTTACATGTTTGTCCCTCCTTTTTGCTTTCCCTTTCACATGTCTATATTTTTCTATTTAAAAAAAAAAAAAGGTTCAGCCAAAGAAAACATTTACGTTCACCCACAAGTTCGTGCTGTCGTTTCTCCTGGACAAGGGGGGGGGGGGGGCGGTGGGGTGCTCCATGGTGGTGTGGGCGTTGAGGCAGGAGTGTGGGGGAGGAAGGGGCGGGCAGTCGGGGGCCTGGGCAGAGTTCACCCCGCTGCCTGGTCGTCGAAGTGGGCCCGCAGGGCCTCCCGGACCCGGGTCCCCTCTGGGTCCACCTGCCGACTGGGGGCAGCAGGTGGCTGGACGTGTGCCCTGCCGGCCTCGGCGGCTCAGCCCTGAAGGAAGGTCTCCCCCTTGCTCTCGACAAGGTTGTGCAGGGCGCAGCAGGCACCCACAATCTGGGGGATGTTGTTGGGGCTGGCATCCAGGCGGGTGAGGAGACATCGCCATCGTCCCTTGAGGTGGCCGAAGGAGCGCTCCACCACCTGGCACGCACGGTTCAGGCGCTCGTTGAAGCGCTCCTGGCTGGCGGAGAGGTGGCCCGTGTAGGGGCGCATGAGCCACGGCCGGAGGGGGTAGGCCGCATCCGCGATGATGCAGAAGGGCATGGTGGTGTCCCCCAGAGGGATCTCCCGCTGGGGGATGTAGGTCCCCGCCTCCAGCCGGCGGCACAGGCCCGAGTTGCGGAAAACCCGGGCGTTGTGGGTGCTGCCAGGCCAGCCCACGTAAATGTCCTGGAACCGTCCCCGGCTGTCCACCAAGGCCTGCAGGACGACTGAATGGTAGCCCTTCTGGTTCACGTATCGGCCTCCGCTGTGGTCCGGGGCGCGGATGGGGATGTGGGTCCCATCCAGAGCCCCGAAGCAGTTGGGGAAGCCCAGGGTGGCAAAGGCGGCGACAGTGGCACGTGGGTCCCCCAGCCTCACGAGCCTGTGCAGGAGCATGGAGTTGATGGCACGCACGACCTGCAGGGAAAGCACATGGGACAGCCCCAATGAGGGGTGAGCAGGGTGTGCATGGCCCTGCCCTGGCCTGCCCTGGCCCCCCTGGCCTGCCCTGGCCCCCCTGGCCTGCCCTGCTCTGCCCTGGCCTGCCCTGGCCCCCCTGGCCTGCCCTGGCCCCCCTGGCCTGGCCTGGCCTCCCCCTGTGGGTTCTCTTACCTCCATGAGGACAGCCCCGACGGTGGCCTTTCCGACGCCAAACTGCTGCCCCACGGATCGGTAGCTGTCCGGAGTGGCCAGCTTCCAGACAGCGATGCCGACCCGTTTCTCCACAGGGAGGGCACGCCGCATGGCAGTGTCCCGGTGCCTGAGTGTGGGGCTGAGCCAGTGGCACAGCTCCAGGAATGTCTGTCGGGTCATCCTGAAGTTGCGGACCCAGTGGTCGTCGTCCCACTCCCCAAGCACCAGGCGCTCCCACCAGTCGGTGCTGGTGGGGTGGCTCCACATCCGCCGGCGTGTGAGGCGGGGGGTGGAGCGGGGTGCTGCAGGGGGAGGGGCTGAGCCCTGCTGCCCCGGGGGCATCTCCTCCCCTGGGGCAGGAAGGTGCTCAGCTGCCCCCAACATGACAAGAGCCAGGGCAAGCCCTGCTCCTGCCAGGAGGGCTGGCTGGACCTCTAGCTGCTGCTGCTGCTGCTGCTGCTGCTGGGGGTCCATGACTGCGGCGCTCGGGGTCTGTGTGCCTATCTGGCTCATCAGACCACGTGCTGTGCAGGCTGACTGTCTGTGGGAGGGGCCCTTTAAGGGAGCGGCTAGCTGTTGCCCCGGAAGCGCTAGCCTGCGCTGTGACCCTGTGTGCAGCTGTGCCTGGCATCCCTATTTCGATGTGTGCTACTTTGACGTGTAGACGTTCCCTCGCTGCGCCTATTTCGATGTCGGGCTGCGCAACGTCGAAGTTGAACATCGACGTTGCCAGCCCTGGAGGACGTGTAGACGTTATTCATCGAAATAGCCTATTTCGATGTCGCAACATCGAAATAAGCTACTTCGATGTTGGCTGCACGTGTAGACGTAGCCGTGGTGTGCTGTGAGTGTCACCAGACTGACTCGGGTGGGACCTCGCGCTGTGGCCCTTGCATGTAGACCCATGTGCAAGGCAGTGTCCCCCACCTGGATCCAGTGGGGAGCCCCTGGTTGTGGGCACCAGCCCATTGCCAGCCTCATGGGAGGACAGACAAGCACCAAGGCCCTGGGTGAGTAGGATCCTGCCAGCCCCTGCCATGGCTAAAAGTGGGCTAGCCACATGGGTGCCAGCCTGACCCCAGACACACTGAGGAGTGTGGCTCACACCACATGGGCATGCCTGCAGGTAAGAGTCAGCACCCACTCCTGCAGACAGTGCTGTGAGCCACATGCATGTATGGGGACACCCAGGAGGGCCAGACAGCACCTGGCTCACCTGCCACCCATGCAGGGACCCTTCTGTGATTGGACACAGCCACATTGGTCGCTAGCCTGTTGAGTGGTGGTGGTGGGGGGACACAGTGGTCAGCCCAGCCTTGAGGCACAGCAGGGCCTGTGCTCCTGGAATATCCCTATCCTGTGGCTCAGGGTCCTTGGTTTGTGCTCATGATGGGGGATAGGGCCTCAGTGTCTGTGTTGCGTGAATGACTCACCATCTCCCCTCCTTGTCTTCCTTACAGTTGGACCAGTGCTGAGCTAGCCCCACCTCCCCATCAGGGCAATTGAGACCCAAGACAGCACCAGGGCAAGCTAGCACCCCACCCACCACTGTGAGGGCGGGCCCACAGATGGAGGGGATGTCGCCACACGGACAACAATCTCCAGAGTGCCAGCACTGCCACCCTCTGGCAGCTGACTGAACTCCTTGAGCGGCATCTATGGGACAGCCAGGAGTGGCAGTCGCAGGACTAGAAGTGGCAGTCGTGACCTGGGACCAGCTCGTATTCCTCCTTGATGCCATCACCGGTGTCTGGCAGAACCTGTTGGCCCAGTCACCCACTGCTGCCACCCTCACTGCCTCCGCTCCCTTCTGCCCCTGCTGCCCTGACCCCATCAGCCTTCCTTGATTTTTGTCAATGGATGAGGGCCATGTCCACCCCCGCATCCCCCAGGATCCTCTGCTCTCTCTGCCGACTCAGACCTTGCCATAGCCCCACACGCCCTGAATCTCCCCATGCTCCCAGCCCCAATCTAGCCACAATGGGGACCCTGAACCTGCAGTGGAAGGGGGTCCCAAGGCTGACACCACTTGGGGTCTTGCTTTTCCATGGGGTTGCGGCCCTCCACCCCCTCCATGGCTTGATGCCCCCTCGCCCCCATCCCAAGTCCCCTGTCCAAATTCTGATGCCCCCCAACTCCTATTCCAGTCCCCCACTGTATAGTTCACTGTTTTTGCACTGCATATTTTTATTACACTATTTATTTTCAAAACATTTATCTTTGTTGAATTAAACAAGTTGTTCAACCACCACCCCCACATCCCTCTTTATTGGGGAGGGGTAGGGGAGGGGTGAGGGGGACAAGGATGGGTCATGATGGGGACAGGTAGGGCTACAGGCCCGAGGCCTCTGCTGGGGTGCCCTGGGGAGGGTCATTGGGGGCCATAGGAGAAGCTTTCCCTTAGAGACTCACAGAGCCACAGCCCATCCCTATGGGCTTGGTGGATCAGAGCTGCACCCAGTTGCTGATCACTGTGGTGGTCATCCACCCCAACACTCCAGAAGGAAGGCCTACCCCTTCTTTTTCACAGTGTTGTGAAGGGTACAACATGCTGCCACTACATGAGGGACATTGGGCTACCCCATGACCAGGCAGGTGAAGAGGCACCTGATGCGTGCCTTGAGGCGCCTGAAGGTGCACGCAGTCTGCATTCAGGCCCAGTTGAGTCAGGCATTGAAGAGTTCTTGGCTCGGGTCCAGCAGACCAGGTGTAGGGCTTCATAAGTCAGGGCATGAGTGGGTAGGCAGCCTTCCCCACAATGCACAGTGGCATGTGCACATCCCTGACTGCGAGCTCCCTGTGGTGGATGAAGGTGCCTGACTCCATCGTCTGGCACAGGCTGGAGTTGCGGAACACCCACGCATCGTGTGGCAGGCCCAATCACCTGACATAAATGTTGAGGAACTGCCCACAGTGGTTGACCAGGGCCAGCAGCATTTGGGGGAAACTGGTACTGTGCCTCCAGACCCGCCTGAGACCCTGAGTGGGGTGAGTGTAGGTTGGCACATGCAGGAGCAAGGGTGTGCTCCTCAAAGGTATTCCTAGGGTCACCCTCCCTGGGGAGGAGGAGGAGGACAGCCATGAGGATGTGCAGCAGACGCTAAAGCACCTGTGGGTGGAGCCAGTGCAAGCCTGGGGGCTGCTCTGTCACCATGGCTAGTTGAAAAGTGCTGCTCTTCCTCTCAGAAAAAATGGGACCCCTGCTGTAGTAGCTGTGCTGTCCCTCGTGGAGGTAGGCAAGCCTCAGCATGGGCATGGAATGGGTGTCGGGGGTGGGAGGGTGGCCCTTTAAGGGTGTGCCTTGGTGGGGCTCCCAGAAGGGATTGCTAGTCATGTGACCCAGTCTGACAGTGGTTTGGGGACTGTTCTGTTGAGAGAGTAGCCAGGCAGTCTGGCCACTCTCTGTTGACAGAGTGAATTGAAAGAGTGATCTGCTTTGGTGTATGGCCGCAATCTGTCGACAGAAGTTTTGTCGGAAGATATCTTCAGTCAACAGATCTCTCTAGCCTGATATAGGCTGAGTGAACACAGTATCAGTGATTAACAAAAACTAAATAGTAAAAATGAACTATGCAGTTTCTTAGTTAGCTTAATGATCATTACGCAGTTCATACAATATTTAGTTTTATATATGACCAAAATCATACATAACAATAGTATGCTGTAATTGCTGATCATGTATCTCTTTGTTCCAGACACTTTTCTAAAAGAGTATGTATTATGTATGATGTGACCTTCAAATGTCATGAATGCATTGTGCAATAAACTGTCAATATTTGTGGTTATAAGGTACTAGATGACTTTTACAATAATTGGAACAGCTATATTAAAAGCTTGGATCACTCAGCTGGTTAAAGAGAAAGACACAGGCCAATGTTCATTTGGGACTTTCCTTCTGCCAGCTATTAAATGAAAGATATTACAAGGTGCTTAAGATGTCTTTTTTGTTTGAGAAAGAATATGTCCAAAAAAAAACCCCCTCTCTGGGGGGAATGTTATCTCTAAATAATCATTTTGCCTTTCTTTGTACATAATTTTCAGGCTAAACAGAGCTCTTATAAGTTAATGGTTAGTGACCATGCTTATTTTTTAATCGTTACTTCTTGTTTTCTATCTCTTTTGATTTAGAATTTTTTCAAACACATCAGCCAGAAGGACTAATCTAAAATTACTTTTGAGCTGTTCAAATTATTTTTAAAAGATTTTAAAAGCTACAGATTTTTCTAAAAATATAAAACTGCTAAAAAATGTGTTGGGAATTTGGGACTTAAAGCACAAACCAACTTACGTAATTTAATTTGCTTATTTAAAAGTGAAGTGATGTGTAAATTACAAATCGAGAGGATAAGAAATATAAGTGGGCTGTAGGTTGCTTATCAAATATTTGCATTGTTGTAGAATTTTTATACTCCTGCTTAATATAGGGCCTACTATAACTTCCTCAGAAAACATGGTATAGTCAAACACCAGATTATTGAATTGTATAAGTTAAATATAAGGATATGATGCATTTTTGGACTATGGGCTATTAGAGCAACTATTTCAGGTACTCAGAATGCCGGTAAACCAATCTTTTGCCTTCAGAGTCTGTAGATGTTGCTTTAACAGTTGCTGACAAATTGCTTAGAACAATTCTGAGTCCCTTTGTCTCCTGCCTGCCCTAACCCCTAGATAGCTCATTCCAGCCTCAGCTATTGTCTTTGCTAGGCTTATGATCACTTGAGGTATATAGTGACTCTTCCCTTTCATGAATAGGCCTTAACATGTTAGCTCACCAGTTTGAATTTTCAAATCTAGTGTATTTACTAGAATGCTCGTTGATAAAACTATAGCTGTATGTGCCTTTTGTTTGTTTATTCAAAGGACTAACAGAAGAGTCTGATGTCACAAGTATACTTTTTATTTACCAGTTGAACCTTTGGTATAATCTTCATTTCTAATAATACAAACAAGATGTGACATTTGCTTTCTCATTGGCCTCCTTTCCAGTTCTTCTCTAAAATAGATTTCTGTTTAAACAAATTCTTGGCCAATTCATATTAATGCTTAACAGTTTAAAATTGCCATATACAGTCATTATAAAACCTAAATCCTTGATAAAACAATAGAAGCATCAAGTTGTCAGTGGCCTACAATAAACAAAGCAGAGACCTAAAATACAGTTTGTGTTTCAGTAATATAAGAATCCTTCATCTTTAGCTGGGAACTTCAGTAACAAAAAATTGTGACATTATGATGATTATAGAAGTTTAATTTCAAAATATAAATATTGGTCCGGATTCTACTTTGTCACATTTCTCCAGCTTTATTAAGTTGGGTTGCAGAAGTGCAGTGTTTTTTTTGTAAAATAAGAGGATCCGGTACTTAGCCAGTTCCCTGCCCTGCCCATCCCAGCCAGTCCCATGACTGGGGCTGCCGAGGTGCCAATACTCAGTGCTGCCAAGTATCGGCACAAAAAAAAAGGACTGCACAAGTGCAATTGGGTGCAAGTGGGTCATCTGCAAATAATGTGGGAAAAAAAAAGGTTTGTTACATTCCTCTATGGTTCACGTTTGTTCCTTTTGAAAATGATTCAAGCTCCAAACTAAAAGCAGAATAAGACAAAAATGATGCTTTTCCAGAAACTGCATATTCTGTAATATTTCTCAAAGTGAGCAATGGTTAAAGTGCAGGTAGACCTGCAATGGAAAATAGTTGCTGCAGGTTTTTAGCATCTACTAAACTGCTGCTTCAGCTCAGATTTGGAATATATTATCTCTTGTTAAGGGAGCTAAATGCATAGTCTACATCTACACTACAGTGATTCTTCAAAATAAGTTCTTCTGGAAGATCTCTTCCGAAGAAACTTCTTTCAAAAGGTTGTGTCCACACACAAAAAAAGTGGATAAAAAACTTGATCTGCTCTTTTAGTAGAGAGCATCCACACATCCCCTGCTCTTTCAAAAGAACAGGCAGGGGATTGAAAAAGCTGGTGCCAGGAGGACTGCTCTTTGACAAAAGGGCCCCTGGGGCATCTACGCATATTTTTTTCAAGAAGACTTTTATGGAACAGTGAACTCTAGGACAGGAAGAGAGCTGCTGGACAAAGTTCTGCGTTCTTTCGCTTTCAGAGTGAAAGAGTGAATTTTGTGTGCAGACGCTCTGCTGGTTCTTTTGGAAAAGGTCTGTTTTGTTTTGTTTTGTTTCAGAAGAACTTGCTAGTGTAAATGCAGGAATATGGTCTAGGTAGTTTTATAGATATTTTTAAAATAATGGTGATCCTAACACTTTATGTTGTGCCATATTTGCTCGATTTTTACAGACAATTCTAAAGAACTGCAAGTATTTTAAATATATGAAATATATGAAACCATGGGATTATTATGTGCAGCATTGAAGACTTTTGACCACATTTTCAAAGGGACCTCCTGTACAGTCTGAAAATTGTGTGAGTGCAAATGCATACTCATGAGTGTGATTACCTTTTCCATGTGATTACCTATTTATGGCCAATTTAGCGATCCTTCTGCTGCCAAGACTCCAACTGAATTCAGTAGGAGTTTATCCTGAAAAAGAACTGTAATTTAGCTCCTTTGTACATGAAAGTGCCTCTTTATGTGTGTGCAAGTACAGTGTTTCACACACCAAATACATTTGTAAATTTTACATGGCACATTTTTAGAGACGACTTTGATAATTTGACTTCTAGGCTATGCTTTGATTACAGGGATTAGTCAACAGAAGTTTTTGTCAGGAGATATCTTCCAACAAAACTTCTGTCAACAGATCGTGGCCAAACTGCCATCCAGAAACTATCAAACTATAAGCAAAATGGCTGACCAGAAGCAGAGCAGACTGGACGTCTTGGCTACGTCTACACGTGCAGCCAACATCGAAATAGCTTATTTCGATGTTGCGACATCGAAATAGTCTATTTCGATGAATAACATCTACACGTCCTCCAGGGCCGGCAACGTCGATGTTCAACTTCGACGTTGCTCAGCCCAACATCGAAATAGGCGCAGCGAGGGAACGTCTACACGTCAAAGTAGCACACATCGAAATAGGGATGCCAGGCACAGCTGCAGACAGGGTCACAGGGCGGACTCAACAGCAAGCCGCTCCCTTAAAGGGCCCCTCCCAGACACAGTTGCACTAAACAACACAAGATACACAGAGCTGACAACTGGTTGCAGACCCTGTGCCTGCAGCATAGATCCCCAGCTGCCACAGAAGCAGCCAGAAGCCCTGGGCTAAGGGCTGCTGCCCACGGTGACCATAGAGCCCTGCAGGGGCTGGAGAGAGAGCATCTCTCAACCCCCCAGCTGATGGCCGCCATGGAGGACCCAGCAATTTCGACGTTGCGGGACGCGGATCGTCTACACGGTCCCTACTTCGACGTTGAACGTCGAAGTAGGGCGCTATTCCTATCTCCTCATGAGGTTAGCGACTTCGACGTCTCGCCGCCTAACGTCGAAGTTGGTGCCGCTACTTCGAAGTAGTGTGCACGTGTAGACGCAGCTCTAGTGTCCTGGAAGCCCTGTCTGTCAGCAGAGGGGTTCCCCAGAAAGTCCAGACCAGCTTTGTGTTGACAGATAACTGTCAACAGAGGCATTCTGCCTCATGGGGAGCAGGATACAGATGTCACCAAAAGAGCAGTGTTCTCCTGACTTACTGTCCACAGAATGCCTTGGGAATCTGGATGTGCCATAGGTTTTGTCAGCAAAAAGGCCATTTTGCCTTCAAAACCCTCTAGTGTAGACATAGCCTCAGGCTACATCTACACTATGAGAGAAATTTGAATTTATTAAAATCAATTTTGTAATGCTGGGTTTTATAAATTTGAATTTGAGTGTCCTCACCTCCCCACAGATTTCCTGCACAGTTGACTTGTTACTGCCACACTTAATCGCCAGACATCGACTGTTGCAGCAAAGCATTGTGGGAACTTATCCCCCAGTTCCCTCATCCCCACAGCATTCAAGGTAGTTTTGCTGGTGCATCATGGGGCAAAAAATGTCGCGCAAGTGATTGTGGGTATGTGATGTCATCTTCCCACATTGCATTGCCCTCATTCCCCTCCTGTGGAAAACAAATGGCCATTTTTTGAGAAGGAAAGAAGGAAAAGTAGGGCATCAACAAAAATTGTCAAATTAACTGGAATCTCTTGCTTCTATAACTGAATTGCTTTTTGTAACTGAATTATTAAAGATTTTACAAAAAGCAGCAGGTGTCTGCAGTGGGCTTAAACTGCATCAAGGTGTCTGTGTCTTCTCAACTGGCCCTCCAGTCACTTTTACCTGTGTTAAGGGGGCCAAAGCTTGAAGAAAGAGAGGGATAGAAAAGGTTAGGAAAAAGATTTTTGGAGGCTGAGGAATTCGATTCAAAGACATGGCACTTTCACACTAGATTTCATTTGAACTTTTAAGTTCGAACTTGGTGCTACACCCACCCACTTTTGTTGATGTTATGATATCAATCTTACTGCTCCTTAAAATAGAGCTAATGCTATTTACAGTGAAGATAGTGATGCAAAATCACATGAACTGCCTCAAATTCAACTTTCTCATGTAGTGTAGACATAGTCTCAGCGTGGATAAAGTAAATTCTAGCTACTGACTTCACTGTGGCTGGGTCTACAGTTGCCCCTAACTTCAAAGGGGGCATTTTAATCAGGGCAACGGGAGATTACTAATGAAATGCTGTGGCGAACACACAGCACTTCATTAGGCTAATTCTCCCCCATGTCAACTTCAAATTGTCAAACTTCAGAGTGCTGGCATGCATGTAGGTGCGGGCACTTCAAAGTGCCCACGCTACTTTGAAGTGCCCTTACTCCCCAAAATTTTGAGGTGTAAAGGGACTTTGGAGTAGTGTGGGCACTTCAAAGTGACCACGGCTACACGCATGCCAGCACTTTGAAGTTTGAAGCTTTGATGTTGCCACAGGGGAGAATTAGCCTAATGAAGTCCTGTGTATTCACCACAGCACCTCATTAGTAATTTCTCATCACCCTGATTATTATGCCCCCTTCGAAGTTGGGGGCAAGTGTAGACAAGCACTGCATGTTTTATTTTTAGAAAATTAGTAGGTAATGCAAGAAAATTCTTATAAATTACAAGACATTCTGTGTTCCTCCATGCCTTCATAGACTCACTGTGCCTATCAGTAGGGGGCTGTAACGCCACCATCTATGTCCAGTAAAGCTGAGACACATTGTCAAGTTCCTTTTAAAAGATCTGAATATTTCTACATTCATTCAGTTCTGTATAACCATGAAACAGAAAGGTCCAAAGATTAATAAAAAGACTTGGGTAAAAGATCTACTATGCTGGTAGCCTCTGGAAAAAAAATACATTCATTTTAAATTTTATCAGATGCTTGTGTCAAAAACAACTATCTAAACTGGATCATGCTGTCATAGTTCATAGAGAAGATTCCACAGGGACCCAGGGAGAAGCTAAAATCATAGGTTCTGGATGATAATTAGAATGATCTCTGCAGGCTACTGAAGGTACCTCTGAGATGGCAGCAGGTTTTATTACTGCTTCCATTATAACCCACAGGACTTTGTCTTCATTCATGTGGAATACTCAAGTTGTTCCAGAATGGCTGTTGAGGGCATCCCATTGGAAGGTTATGAACTATTTAATGCATGGACAGATGAAGCCCTATATCCATTGAAAGGATATGAGAGTTGCTCTCTGCTCATTGGGTGCATACACTTTAGCCACAAGGAGGAGGAAAGCCAAACCTCCAAAGCTTCACCAGACAGGCCGTCTACCTCTTATTCCTATACCTCATACAGAGCGCTGGAGCCACTGAGAAAGAACAGAGACTTCTAACAGAGAACACAACTTCTACGAGAGAAGTTCCTCTGCCTCATCCTCCTCTGCTTCAGACTTTGTCTACCTTAAATAGGTTTAATGCCGTTTTTGCGAGCCAGTCAGAACCCTTTTCAACCATCATTTTTATTTTTAGGAAGCTTGGATCCAACTCTCCTTGGACTAGTGGGTCCCAGATAATTATAAACAAGGGCATTCCATCCAATTCCAGTACCTTGCACCTCCCTCAATCCTTTTTTTCGGTCCTTTTTAGGGACCTCTTTAACAAGATATTGTTAAGACAGATTTCCTTCTGCAACTCAGGGATCCCCTTGGGATCCTTCTGAAATATGGAAGTATGGGGAATTACTCCCATTTTTTTAATTCCACGTAAAAAGGAGGACTAGCATCTGATTTTAGACATGAGATGCCTCTACAGATTCACTCATTGTTTCATGTTTAAGATGGTAGCACTGGTCTCAGTTATGGCCTTATGAGATCCTGAAGGTTGACTCATGGTTTTCAGCCTTCAGGGTGTTATCCCATCTGTCCATACAGAAAATGCCTCAGTTTCATATTAGAGGATTCTTATTACCAATGTAGGCTTGTGTCCTTGGGCTTTCCATGGCGCCAAAAAATTCATTCAGTGCCTACTGGTCATCACAACCCACTTACAATGGAATGGATCAGCTCAGAGACCATTCCCCCCACCCCAGATCCTGAATAAATCACAAGTGGAATAGATTCGACAGCGCAAGTTTCTCTTATGTTAAAATTTCTTTTTTTTTTTCAGTTCATACATATAAGCTAGGTTTTTTTTTGTTAACCCTCTATCTGTTGCTTTCAGCCAATTAAAGTAATATATCAGATATCAAATTGAATGGAAGTTAAGAACATGCTTTTAATTAAGCATCTGTATAAACACTTTGATGAATGGTAATGGTTTGCTGACTCGGGTCCTAGTGAGAGGAGAGATACAAGTAGGACCTGAGAGGGACAGAGAGCAACTCTGAACATACATTTTCACTCACTGGAGTAAAAAGTGTTAAGATGTAATTTAGGTAGCAGGGGCTTCCAGTACTTCGGTTGGCTATGTAAGCAGAGAATTTAAAAGAGAAGCCCTCAACACAGCTTTAAAGTCTTAGGAATGTGTTAGCTATGGGAAGAAAATGTTCTCGTAGGTAAGGCCCCATTAGAGTAAAGCCTTTAGCGCTATCTACTGTATGACTACTTAAATTAAAGGAAACTCTTCAGACCACCCACATCTTTCTCTGCTTCATTGTTGTTTTCAGTTTGCTTTTTCAGGGGGATTAGTAAAGGGTAAACTCCATAGCATCACAACCACAAAAAATCAGTTTTATGTAAAGTGAAAATCGGACTCTTAAATCTGTAAAGCAAGCTGTTTATTTTACAAATTTATTCTTTTTTATTGGGCCACACATATTCTAGATAGATAAAAGGATAATAGATAACAGACCATCATTTACAATGACATATAACAAAACATAACTAATACTCTTATTCTGTAAATATATCGTGAGTGGTTTGTTAACTTTATTTATATATTTATCTCTAATGTGCACATAGTGTTTATTGATCATATTTAGATATTTTGTTTTCACTGTCATCATACATGCAGTATTTTGCACTTAACAATATCAGAAATGCTTTTCTCTAACGTAGTTTTGGACTTTATATAAAAATCTTTTGTTGAACATTGTACAAATAAACAGTGAAAAATAAGAATTCCTTGGGCAAATCAGAAATATATGTTTAGACATATCTATTTATGTCTTCATCTTGAAAGACAGAATATACTCTTGAATTATGTTACTTTTAAATACTCGTGATTAATTCAAAGTGTCAGTGACTTGGCTTCTAACTTAAATGTTGTGTTTTAACTCTGCAATATTTTGAACAGAAATAAAAACTTTCAGGCATTTATTTGTTTTAGAAAACTATCCCTTTTTTACCTTTTTAGATGTTACAATTACAAGTCTGAATGCAAGTTTATGGCAAAGCATGTTCTGGGTATCTTTTTTTACACAAATGTCAGCCATAGAAATATTTGCATTGTCACAGAGAAACTATTCTTCTACTTCATATAGTACATAAGAAAACTATCTAGGAGTTCAGGACATTAGATTTCTGTTTTCTAATTATTAGATTTTTATATTGCTTATAGTTTTGTTAGGTAAGAACACTTTGTTGCCATTAAAACAATGACTCTTAAGGTTTTTCTGGATTCACAATTTCACGTGTTGCTTTAACTTGTCTGTCACACTGACTCTTGTGTTTTTGTCATTCCCCAGCCTTTATCAAAACAGTGGTAGTGGCAATTATATGGTATTTGCTTAAAATTTGTTACCTTGTTCAGTAATGTTGTATTGGGGTCTATGCTACTGAATGATTTTTTTTCTTAAATCAAGGATTAAGTACTTTTTGCAATTTCCTATCACTTCTTTGTAAAAGACAACTTCATGCAAATTGCATTCCATCTTTTAATAACTTTGGTCACATAACAAAAAGCTGAGGATGGAAAGATTTTAATCAATACTTAATGGGGAAAATTATCTAGGCTGTGGACAAAGATTTAACTATTTGTTTCCTGTTGATATCAACAGGAGTTCCATAGGTTAGCTTCTGTATACAACTCTGAAAATATACCTTTGTATTCTGCCCTTGCAAGGGAACAATACTGTAATTCCATGTCCAATTTTTCTATACTTGTCACCCTCTTTTCTGTTTTCTACTGATGTATGCCACATATTACATGGGAAATCTTCATAAATACAAAGTTATATTTGAGGTATAGGATTGGTCTTAATCACCTTTTAAAAATACCCCACCTTTTTGTTATTTTTATGTCAGTCTTATGCCTAAACTGTAACTCACTTTGTTCTCATCTTGATTGAAAGATAATTTATTCATATTGTTCAAAATGCCTGAGAAAAGACCATATTTCTTAAGTGGAAGATCTAAGTGTCATATTAGAAATACCAGCTATTTCAGTAAGATATACAGTGCACGTGCAGCCATATATGAAAATGTGAAAGAGAACAGAAGAGAAAGTTCCCTTTATCTGGCCTGCATTTTCACCAGCTTTCCTTGACATTAGGCCAGCCAGTATGACTTGTGACACCTATGTCCAGTCAGGGATGACTGTGTTAAAAATATGTCATTATCTGTTTCAATTTGTATGTAGAAAGAGAGGCAGTAACACTTCTACAATCTTTCCCAATATCAGAACAACTCTATTGTTGTTCCTTTTAATTTTTAGTATACTTAATTCAAACATTTTCATATTTAAATATTCAACTTTTCAATAATAATTATAAATTGACCATATTTAACAAACAACTTTTTGAAACTTTTTTTGGAAAAAAAATTAATAGCAACTAAGCAAAGGAAGAAATCAAACCAGCTGCTGACACAGCTGTTTCCTTTCTTGTATAATTCAGTTCAATATAAAGGTACCATATGCTGTTTAAAATGATGTTAGGAAAGATGAAATAATTTAAAAGAATAACAAGAAAATGCATGAATTGTCAGCATTCTGTCAGATTTAAAGAATGAAATAGACAGGTGTAGTATTGACATGTTTAACTTTGTGTTGTGTTAGCAGTTTCAGCGAGAACAACTTCTGACATGTGCTGAAGTGATGTGAGAACATTTCTGTGTTTCAGACATTGGAGAAGAAGCTGGGAGATCTGTAGGAGTCCAGCAGCCAGCTTTACTGAGAGACAGGAGCCTTAGTTCTGCCATGAAAGACTGTCCCTATTGTGGAAAAACTTTCAGAACGTCACACCACTTAAAAGTTCATTTGAGAATACATACAGGTGAGAGGTACAGGAAAAATTTGGTGCTCTATACCAAGAGGTAACAGACCGGGGCTGTCAAGATGTAACAATAAATGTATGGGTGGGTGTTGTTATTTCCATTATAAACTGGTACTCGATGTCTATTGAGGAAAGACACAGGGCAACATTCTTGAATTAAAAAAACAATGCAAGGAAGGGTTGGAGGGAGGAAAAGGCCACTTTAACAGAATCATCCTTTTCCAATTGCAATTGTCTCAGGATTTGTTTTCACAATGCTTGAGTCCATACTGGAGGGCTGTAAGTTCTGGTGTATACTAGCATGTTCTGCATACCCTGCTGATGTGTAGAGAAGTTCCCTAATGCATGTAATTGGAGAACCATTTCAACTGGGACTGGAGTTCCACATTCAAAGGAACTTCTAGCATGTTCCAGCAGGGTCCATACTGGCCAATTAGTGTGTAACTTGCTAGTGTACCATAGACTGTATATCCCTCTGGTGCTCGCTAATGTTCTGTGTAGCTATGCCCTCAGTGTCACCTGCCTTTTTCACTGTTTTCTTCTGTTACCCATGTTCTTCTGCATAAGCTTATTTCAGACTTAGTCAGGCTAAATGCTTCAATGGCCTTCCATAAGATATTTTGTTCAATGTATTGACATACTCATTTAACCTCTTACTGGCTGTGTCTACACGTGCATGCTACTTCGAAGTAGCGGCACTAACTTCGAAATAGCACCCGTCGCGGCTACACGCGTCGGGCGCTATTTCGAAGTTAACTTCGACGTTAGGCGGCGAGACGTCGAAGTCGCTAACCTCATGAGGGGATCGGAATAGCGCCCTACTTCGACGTTCAACGTCGAAGTAGGGACCGTGTAGACAATCTGCGTCCCGCAACGTCGAAATTGTGGGGTCCTCCATGGCAGCCATCAGCTGGGGGGTTGAGAGACGCTGTCTCTCCAGCCCGTGCGGGGCTCTATGGTCACCGTGGGCAGCAGCCTTTAGCCCAGGGCTTCTGGCTGCTGCTGCTGCAGCGGGGGATTCATGCTGCATGCACAGGGTCTGCAACTCGTTGTCGGCTCTGTGGATCTTGTGCTGTTTAGTGCAAGTGTGTCTGGGAGGGGCCCTTTAAGGGAGAGGCTGGCTGTTGAGTCCGCCCTCTGACCCTGTCTGCAGCTGTGCCTGGCACCCTTATTTCGATGTGTGCTACTGTGGCGTGTAGACGTTCCCTCGCAGCGCCTATTTCGATGTGGTGCTGCGCAACGTCAATGTTGAACATCGACGTTGCCAGCCCTGGAGGACGTGTAGACGTTATTCATCGAAATAGCCTATTTCGATGTCTCCACATCGAAATAGGCTACTTCGATGTAGGCTTCACGTGTAGACGTAGCCACTGTGTATATGAGCAATTTAGCATCTTCAGTTTTATCAAATATGGGCTATAGCTTGCCATTTTAACCTTAGAAACTCCCTCCCTTTCCATGTTTCCAAGGATGGGTTTCAGAGCCCGAGCACCAGCCTGCATGGCAACATCTCCATGCCAATTTTATCTCTGCTGCAGGAGCTCAGGTGTGTAGACCAGGGCTCAGAGACTTGTGGCCATGGACTTTTTTCTGTGAGAGCTACACCTCCAAGCCCAAGTCTGTAAATCAGGCTCTGAGCCTCACCATGGTGGAAGTTTTAGTGCCATGTGAGTGTACCCTCTGACATTTGTTGTACCATATGCCTGTATCTCCGAGTATATTCTGAACTCTTCAGGCCTATGGTGGCTTTGAGAGACTCTGTAAGGTGTGAAAAAAGATGGAGGACTCCCAAAAGTTAAGTATATTTGTCACATGGCATGGGAGACAGGGACTTGTTTCTCTTCCTTCTCTGGAAGCCATACATGGGGGATTGATTACCACAAGGATTTTGTAGATAGTAACTGCCTAGGCCTGCATAGGCTGCACGTGGATAGGTCCAAGCTGAAACTGGCATGGGCGGTCACATAGAGTGGCCTTTGCTGCTCACTGGCCAGTGTGGTTCTTTCCTTCTTATCTAGATAACATAACTTGTGGGGTATTCAAGTGACTCAGATATGTAGTCATCCAGGATTTTTGCTGCTGGTACACTCCAATTATTTTAGGATGTATGGAGCCAAAGGTGTACACACTTCTGCAGTTCACAGGCAGAATGAAAGCAATTAGGAAATACATCCCATCTGTACTTGTTGAGTTTATTGTCCTTGCCATTTTTACTTTCAACATAGTATTTTTTTTTCCATATGCAAGTGCTATTTGGGTACCCAAGTCAATTATTTAGGTGTCTAATCTGTTTGAATGCAAACACATATTTTGGAGCACATAAACTTGACACTGCATTACTGGTATGCAAATGGACAGGCTGTTTTTGAATATGCAACTGGAAGGGCCATACATTGGCAAAAACAGGAAATTGAAAGGAACAGATGAGCTTATTTCATATTTTGTCTCCTTGTGGCTTTAGTTATGGTACAGCCATAGACTATATATGGACTGGTTTTAAGGTCACTTTGCAAATTTGGCCCTTAACATTGTTTAATTCGTACAAAGTAATCACTTTATGTCTATCTCTTTACTACATGTTTGGAATTTGTACTGTACCCTACACCATGGAACGCTGATCCCTTTATTCACTACTGTAATTTAAAAATAAATAAACAGAAATAACATTATTTTAGAGTCCCATAAGCATAAGTTTTAATCTATTTTAATTCTTTTCTAATGAAAGTTTTATATAAAAAAATAAAATAAGCTGAATGCATTTCTTCCTCCTTCCTCCACCATTCCCTTCTTAAAATTAAGTAGTTGTTCTGGTTTGTTGTTTTATAGATGACATTGATTTTGCCATAAATATTAGTGGTTCAGAATTCATGGAAAATAAGTGAACTACAATGGAAATATTTTATAAAAATTGTGCTTTAAAATTAATGTACAAATTCAGAACAAGAAGATACACCTTGATGTAAAAAAAAGAAAAAATGAATTCATGGAAATACCATCTAGACCGTGCAAACAATATCTGCAACATATTTAAAAGACATAAGAATATTAAAACAGATTAGTTTCCACTAAATTAAGGACAAAGCAATTCTAAAATTATGAAAAACAGTTTGTTACGTTATAAATAGTCCTAATAAACATTACTTACTACTACTACTTAATTCTTGTGGCACCTTATAGACTAACAGAAAAGTTTTGAGCATGAGCTTTCGTGAGCACAGACTCACTTCATCAGATGCTGGTCTTGGAAATCTGCAGGGCCAGGTATAAATAAGCCAGAGCAAGGCTGGGGATAACAAGGTTAGCTCAGTCAGGAAGGGTGAGGCTTCCTACCAGCAGTTGATCTGGAGGTGTGAACACCAAGGGAGAGGAAGCTGCTGTGAATGGCTGGCTAAATACAAAAGCAGCTTCCCCTCCCTTGGTGTTCACACCTCCAGATCAGCTGCTGGTAGTAAGCCTCATCCTTCCTGACTAAGCTAACCTTGTTATCCCCAGCCTTGCTCTGGCTTATTTATACCTGGCCCTGCAGATTTCCAAGACCAGCATCTGATGAAGTGAGTCTGTGCTCACGAAAGCTCATGCTCAAAACTTTTCTGTCAGTCTATAAGGTGCCACAGGACCCTTTGTCGCTGTTACAGATCCAGACTAACATGGCTACCACTCCGATACTTAATTCTTGTAGTCTGCATGGATCATAGGTCATCTACAAGTCTCCTCCACTCTGTCTTTAGGACAAAACTTCCAGCTGGCTTCAAGAGTACCCCAGTTGTTGTCCTTCAGTCTCAGGAGACCTTCTCCACGCTCTCCAAGGTCTTCCTCTTTTGCATTTTCCTTGTGGGTTCCATGTGAAAGCTTGATGGACTATGCTCGATGATTTTTCTGTGTGTGTGGGATAGCCATCCCGACTTTCTTCTCTTGATTTCAATGTCAATTGGTTTTTGTCCTCTCTGTTCCAAAGCTCCTCATTTGTGACAGAGTCCTGCCATTTTATGTGAAGGATGTACCTCAGGTATCTGTTTATGAATGGCTGTAGCTTGTGATTTGATGACTTTTTAGTATGCCAGGTCTCACATACACGCAAAGCACACGTTTTACATATATGTTAAAGATCCACAGTTTGTCTTTGCAGATGTTATTTGTGAACTCCATATGGGACAGAGAGTCTTGAATGCAGCTGTTGCTTTCCCTATCCTGGCACTGATATCCTTATCTGTTCCTCCATCTATGCCCATAATACTCCCCACGTAGGTAAACTGCTCCACATCTTCCAGGTCATCCCCTCCCAGTGTGATGGTGGTGGTGTTGGACTGGTTGATCCTCATTGTCTTGGCCTTTCCTTTGTTAATGCTCATATAGCAAATTACAAGAGTTATTAAATCAAAATTAAGTTGTTATCCCACGAATGGAGCTAATGTACTGGTTGAACCTCTCTAATCTGGAACTCTCTCATCCAGCAAACTTCACAATCTGGCATGATTTCAGTTAGCCAGATGACCACTTATCATGGGTGTGGCCAAGTTTCCTGTGGTCCCATAAAGTTTGTTTACAGCCACCAGTCCTGGCTCTCAGTGTTCTGTGCTGTTATTTAGCTGTAGTTTACCCCTAAATGTCTTGTAGAGCCCAGTAAGCAGTGGAAGTGTTAGTGTTGTGCTAGAAAATACTGGCCTCCTGTTGTCCAGCAAATTCTCCTGTCCAGCACTGGTCAGGTCCTCAGGGTGCTGGACAAGAGAGGTTCAACCCAATTATTAAACAGATTATTTTGTTTAGTGTATATTTGTTTGTAACTTTATTTTATCACACTCTGTCTTTATTATATGCCTGGATCATATAACTAAGTGATTAAAAAAAACTCTTCGCTGTATTTCATCCACTCAGTTCTTTTGTTCTCACAGCATCTGTTGTCAAAGATGAGGGTAAGCAGTTCAGAAAAAAGTTAGGTTCTTTCCAACATGGGAATATCTGGAGTCATCCATGTAGGCTGGCTCAGTGCCCCAGCAAGACCAACTAACTGTATGACTACACTGCATTGTAAACCCAGACTGGGGCTCAGGTCTAAGGACATCCCTTCTTCTCTCTACAAACAAATCTGTCTGACTCAGGTCTATGCCCAAGCCCCAGGGCTCTACAAGAGTGGAGTGCTCAAGCCTGTGGCCTGCAGTGGGGAAGGGGGAGGCCCAAATTCCATCAGTTTGTAGTGTGAACACAGCTGGCTTGAGGGTCTGCTTGGTGATGCCCAGCAATCCCATACGTTGGTGCATTTTCATCTTCCCTGTCCCAAGTAACTCCCAGTAAATAGAAGCAACCTCTTCATGTTCAAGTACAATAGCTTGGCATTTAAGCCTCGCCCTGTATTCCAACTACCAAGCTGCAAACACGTTGTACCATTTCCCCTGTTTGCAATGGCTGCTTACCAGAAGAAGTCCTTTGCAAATAGGGCCTGGGATTACAGCCATATTATGGTGAATCTCTGATGCAAGGCAATCAAAAAGTTAGAGCATGTATGCCAGGAAATAGTGAAGAAGATGACAGCATTGGGAATACACTGGACCAGCAACCAATGCTGAGAGAGGATTAAGTAGCTCAAGACCAGCTGTTACAAAGTCAGGGATGAGAACCAAACATCTGGGAGCTCTCTCGCATCCTGCCTCTTTTGAGAAGTTTGACCAAGTGCTAGTTAATACACCGAACATTGACCTACCAGCCTTCCCAGAAGCCTGGTCAGCCAAGATGTCAACCGTCTCAACATTGAATATAGGAGTGGAGGGTATCCAGCAGGTACCAGACGAGCCTACCAAGGTGATTCTGGTGCTAAGACTAGTCTCTGAGGAAGCTTTGCTACTGGAGCATCTGCAGCACATCCTGGGTTCCTACTTGAAAGAGCTTTTCAGTCTCTCCTCTATCTCCACAGTAGCTGCCTGCCATGGAACCAGCACAGAAACCAAAGAAGAAATCACCTTGGACCTGGTAAGTTTCTGGTTCCATTTCTGTTTATATGAACATAGTAATGGGAGGGATTCCTAGTTTATGAACCTAAAGTTATTGCTAGCCGTGGGTAGCAACATGTAGTTGCTAATAGCACACCAACAGTTTAGTGTACCTCCCATCTATAGCCATCATCACCACTTCAGAAAATTCAGAATGGAAAGTGAAAACATGAAACAAGCATTCCCTTTTAATAGAAACTTGCACATGCTTGCTACACCATCTTTGGATATGAAAAATGTGAACTTTATCTTGCTTTCCCTATTATTGTGCTACTCCATATCAGCCTAAAGGTTTAACAAGCCACCTGTGGGGAACAAAGATGAAATGTGCATTTATGTAAGTTAGATAAATATGCAGTCCATTTAAGGTAGTGTAGTCTCGATAGCCCATCAAGGAGTAAATAATTTGGCCAAAATACAGGTGGGGGTTGTATGCAGTCTAGAAATGTACCAAGGGTTAATAGTCTCAGAGATGTAGCCATGTTAGTCTATATCTTCACAAAGCAAAGAAAGCAGTCCTGGGTAATTACCAAGATGTAATGAAGTTCTTGGCTGGTCCATATTAGTGCATGTTTTGGTATAATAGGCAGTATTGGAAGCTGTGGAGAGACAGTAATCTATGAAGACCTTAGTAGAGCATCCTATTGATTGCCTCGTGATTTTTTGATCCAATCCGAGGTACATATATCTGCAAACTTTACCCATAGCAGGTCCTCTATATAGGTAGTCACATTTCTGGGAGGAGCGTATTTGTGATGCC
Organism: Carettochelys insculpta; assembly: GCF_033958435.1. Lineage (NCBI taxonomy): Eukaryota > Metazoa > Chordata > Testudines > Carettochelyidae > Carettochelys > Carettochelys insculpta. Next base: position 21,984,735 of record NC_134150.1, read on the forward strand.
ACCTCTATAGCTGACCCTCCAATGCTACTCATAGAAAAGCTGTTCAGTGCCCATAGGTTTAAATTTATGTGGGATACACGTCTGGCTTCCATTTGCCACCTGGAATAAAATACCCCTTTGCCATTTTGGAACAATAAAAATTGTTCTGTCTTCCACAATGTGGAACTTCTGAAATGATGGAGAGGGCTTGCTTAGTCTGCCATGGTCCACCCATGCTCCAGTGCCCAGGGTGTTCTGCAATTTCTAAATAAAGCCAATTGTATTTTTTAACTTACCGTTCCTTGTGCCCTCTTTTTATTGCTATTCACATGATTGTATCCACGGGGCTTCTGCGGTTTGAAGCCTTTGGAAACTCACAATATATTGATTGTCAGTGTATCATTTTTTGGCCTTCAGATTCCACGTGGATTTGTCTTGTGTTCATGCCTTGGATCATCTGTGAACTACTGAAACAATAATGTACTCGGCTAGCAGGTCCCTTCAATGGCCATTGTACCTCAGCAGCTCGTGCACATTCCAGCCGAAGCTTAGGTCTCCATACCATCATGGGATGGTCAAACGGGAAGATTTTCTATGATGAGCTTATATTTGATATTCTGGACAGGGTCAACAAGCAAGTGCAAGACAAGACAGAGGAGGAGTCATAGCAAATATAAAGGCAAGATGAAAAGAACAGGGAGGTTTCAGTGCAGACATGTGCTTCAGAGTTCCTGAAAAAGGAACATCAGTTGATGGAGGAAGACATTGCAGCTGAAAGACCCATTTGAGCCACTGTTTTCTCTACTCTTGCTAGAGTGCAGACTACTACTGCACTTGCTTCACGGCCTGAGTGTTCTCCAAGCTACTGTGAGCTACAGACCCACAAACACTTGAGCTGCCCAACCACAGTATTATCCAAAGAAGTAGACCTTCGCAGCCACTGGAAAAGACAAATTTACCCCCTGAAGTCCTCCACCCCAGTTCAGGCCCCAATTCAGTTCCCCCCATACTGACCCACTCTCCTTTGCAGGACTTTGCACACATGCAGTGATACAAAATACACTTGAAAGGGAAAGGAGAACATGCAAACGTAGGGCTTGTTTTGATGGCTCTGTTTCAGTGTTTGCACTTTGTACTGTTTGGTTTATGCACTTTGATTTATTACTGGTTTTGCTATGGGTTTATTACTGAGTTTTGATGTTCTCATTGGAGCTGGGCTGCCTGCAATACTATAGTATTGTTTACTTTTGTAATACATCCTGTTCACAAATAAAGGTTTTATTTAATTAAGAAAGTTTATTGCTGTCACTACATCACATCAGACAACATGCATTTGAATAATAAAAATAAACATGCAGTAAGGTGCAAGAGAAAACTTGCATCCAGACAGAGTTTGAGTACAGCTATGTAAAACAATCCATAATATAAATGCACAGCCCCCCCTTTTGTAAACAGTCATTTCATCCGAATGAAAATTTCATATCGACGCCCACATTCCCTGCATACAGTGACAGTACCCTCCCTTTCATTGTGTGATGTGACAGTACCTCAGTACCATGATGTGTGTACTGTAAGCATTGCTGTACAAAAGCCATTCCTAAACTAACTATTCTCCATTTTCCATTGCCCTTGCCCTGTGCAAGTCCACAATATGGGAGCACTGAACATCCTTGAATTTTGTTGCCAGGTTCATCCTATTCCAGCTGTGATAGATGCACTTTCTGGCTGAGTATCAGAGGGGTAGCCGTGTTAGTCTGGATCTGTAGCAGCAACTAAGGGTCCTGTGGCACCTTATAGACTAACAGAAAAGTTTAGAGCATGAGCTTTCGTGAGTTAACTCACTTCTTCAGATGCTGGTCTTTCTGGCTGAGTGTACCATAGATGTGTGCAGGGGAAAATGGCTCACTTTTGGCTTGTTTAAGATCATGAAGCACACACAAGCCACACTATTGCAGATGGCACTGGATGACACAGACATTCAAACGTAAATAGCACCAGCAAGATTTTCAATCTGTCAAATGCACAGTCCACATTTTGCACCTGTAGATTGTGTAACTAAACCATCTTTTTGCCAGGGCCTCTGAAATCAAGCTGTGGTTTCATAAGCTCAGGAAAAGGGGTTACACAGTGTCCTCCCGGCTAAGATGGGGACATGTATGGCAGTGCCATTTGCTGGGAATAGTGTCCCAACCTGGCTGGGAATATAGATTCCTGAGGGTCTGAAAACCCAAGCACCATGAACCTTTCCAGTGCAGTTCAGAATGGCATCCATCAGTCAGCCTCTGTGGTCTACAAGGGTTTTGCATAATAATAAAGCGGTGCCCATTGTTGTCTGTGTGCTCATATGATCCTTAAGGAGGACAAACGAGGAGCACCTGAATTCCATTAAGGGCCCTGGCGCAGTTTGGAAACCTCATTCTCTCAAAAGTGGCCATTTCTTCAGGGCTGTTGTTTATACCCATAGCCCTAAAGTAAATTACATGCCCAATTGTCTCAGAAGTGTCTGCCACCACTTCTCTGACAGTTGACTTTCTTTCAGCACATTGGTTTGTGATGGATCTTAGCAGAATGAGGAAGCCACCTTCCAGATAGTCATAGCATCTCACTTCTGGTCTTTTATAGCCACCCTCATGCCACACAGACTGTTGTGTCATGACACTGGAGGTTTGGGGCAAGGTGCTCAAAAGAGCCATGTAAAAGGTAGATGATTTCCTGAGGCAAAATACTACACAAGCTCACTGGGCAGGCTCAGATGCGTCACAATATCTGAATGCAGAGATTAGTTCTTATCTGGCTGACCGAACCACATTCAGAGAGGAGGGGGGTGCTGATATCCCCCCAGTAACATTTCTAGGTTATTTGTTAATATGGTCTGTCTAACTGGGGAGAGAATCATTAGTTTCTTGTTCCCATAGAACTAGTCACTTTAGTGCACTAGAGAAGATATTACTCCGTGCCTGATCCCTGCCGAACGATGAGCTGTGTTGCGGTTGGACAGATGATCCCATGAAGAGGGAGTTGTTTCCATAAGGAAGTGGAGAGCTCATTTACTTCTGTTCTACCTCTCAAAGCTTCTTGTTGAGGACGTTTTTGTTGCTTTGGAGCAACTGCTTTCCATAGCAGCCTTTCTGTTAAACGGATCATCTTGTGGAACGTTTAATCTTCTGAGCTTGCACGATTTGGATGCCTGTGGATATTGTGTGCTTGGTGAGAGAAAAGCCACAGTTAGATCTGTCTGTTGCTAACATATTGTTTATAAAAGCTAAGTGGTATGGGACTGGAATAACAGCTGCATACACGTTGCAGCTAACTCTCGTCTTCACTTGTACCAGTGGTAGTCAGGAGTGATTCCATTAAGACAAAGAAATTAAAGATTGTAAATAAGAATTTGACTCTGTGTGTCTAAAATTTATAATATGCCAGTAATGGAATTAAACATATTAATAAATGAATTAGCTAATTCTATTGTTTCCTTAAATCATATTAAAAAAAAGAACATTATTTAACAGAGTTACGTGATGCCATTCATTTCACCCTACAGCTGAGCAGCTCCAAAATATCTTATAAAAACCAAATGAAAATACAGGTATAAAGTACACAAATGCAAACTGGAACATTACTAATAAAATATCCTGTGTATGAGTGGAGTTTGACATGCTAGGTACTTGGTTGGGTATGACTATGCACTAACGGGTTAGGTAGTGATCCTTAGAGTATTGGTTTTATTTTCTGCTGCCAGCCTGATGTGACTTAGAATGCTCTGCATCCTTTTTAAGGACAGTCATGCCAGTAAAATGTCATTAGTGGTACTTGAATGCAGTGGAGGGAGAGTGGTTAGGGTATTAGCTAGAGAGCTAGATTCAAGTCTCAGCTCTGCCATTGACTTCCTGTGTGACCTTGTACAGGTTACTTAGCCTCTCTGTGAGTCAGGTCACAATTTGTGAAATGGTAATACTTCCCTAAACTTTCAGAGGTGCTGTGGGTGCTCATTTACTGTTTAATATCCCTTAGAGCAGGGAGGCTGACAGAACTACTGGGCCCCCGGCTAGGTGGGGGGGACGTGGCTCTACGTTCCTCGGAGGGACCAGGCCTCAGTTGGAAGGAGTGGGCCTGGGGACGGGGATAGCCAGCCATTGGCATTGCCTTTAAAGGGCCCAGGACTCCAGCCACTGCCATTGCTGAGGTAACAGTAGCAGCCAGGAGCCCTGGACCCTTTTGAAATTCCAGGGCCTGAGACAATTGCTCTCTTTACTGCCCCCCGCCCCCAACCCCATTAGCAGGTCGACCTTAGAGAGTGTGCAGAATACAAGGAGATGTAGTTTGTGCTATAAAGTGATTTAATAGCTAAACGCTGTCTGTGACTTCCTGAGAACCCTCAACTTCTGTGGAAGTTAATGGTTTTCAAATACTCTTCCTCTTAGAGAACCAGGCTTAGAAAGCACATAAAGTAATAAAAGTAAAAATACATTATATACTGCCACTGCTTATCAACATCTTATCTGTGGCAGTGTTTATACCTGCACAAGCAGCTTTGTGCTTTCTCACGTGTAGACATTCAGGAACTACCATTTGTTGACACCAAGTCAGGGTTTGCACCAGGCATTTATATGTACTCAACCCCCTGCAGCTTTCATATTCATGGCACCAAAGTAAGAAATGTGGACTAAAGCCATGTGTGGTTTGACTTCAGACTTTGGCCCAAAACTTATGAAAGGGAGAGATGAGGCGAAAATGGTCAGCAGGTTGAGACCTGTGGAATATATAATTAAAAGTTTATATAAAGATCAGTGCTGTTTTTTAACTGGTACTTGCCGGTACTGAGTACTGGCACCTCGGCAGCCCCAGCCGTGGGATTGGCTGGGGGTTGGAGACAGGGAGCTGGCTGAGTACTGGCTATTTTAAAAAAAAAAAACAATAAAAGCACTGATAATGACTATCTCCTGGAAATACAACTGTGCAATTTTGAAATGTGCGTAGATGAGCTGATGGAATACACTAAAAATGGTGATTGTTAAGTGAATTCAACTTACATTTTCTTCCTAAAAAGAGACTGCCTGTTGCCATTCTCTCAAGGTACATGTATGGCGATGAGCGATATGAATAATTAAGGAAAACTGGGCTGTGTGCTCCAAGAAGGGACAATTTTGGTATTGAACATCTTTTATTCTTACATTTCTATGATGAACTAAAAGGGCATTTCATTTCTCTAGATTTCTCCAGATTTCCCATTCTTAATATTATACGGCTTTCCTTTTCTTGCCGTAATGACATACCAAACTTTTGTTGAAAATAATTGATTGAATTTAAATTTCCTTAAAAGTTTAAGAGGTAATGTTACAGTATAAATTTCCTACCAAACACTAAGTAGGGAAATATCCATTAGTGAAATTAACTACAGTTTCTAGGTAGCTAACAATGTGCAGTATACAGTAGGGCATGGCTAATGAACACTGCAGTGGGTGATATTTCATTATACAAATTAATGCTCACATTTTAATGGGAAAGTCACATAATGAATCTCAGCTTCAGTGACAGCAATTAGAGACACAGATTGTCCCCTTCTGGACAAGGCACTGTTTAGCAATAAGCAGCTGTGTAAAAAGTCTTCAGGTTTACAACATATATATGCTTTGGGGGAATTAGTGTACAGTTTATATTAATGTACTGAAGCTTCACTGCAAAGGAACAACCATATTTATCTCTCCATGTGTGAACTAAGGAAAGGCATATAGAGAGACTAAATATCAGAAATGGGATGCAAATAAATGGAGCTGTTCAATTATACAACCTTACAAAAATTGAAGCCTTTTACTGCATGATGCATGACACAGAAGAAAACCCTTAAGTTACTGCATCAGAAGTATCAAATATTTTTTTTGGGGGGCAGGAGGAAATGGGAATTTATATCTTACATATTTAGTTAAAATACTAGGGAGTTAAAAAGAAGAAGTAGCAACTGATATTTCTGACAAACAGATTAATTGGTGGTGAAACATGTGCATGATCCAAAAATAATCTTGCAGAACCTTTGATATTCCATTTGGTTTAAAAAAGTGTGAAGTGAATGATTAGAATGATAAAAGAAATTACTGGGTAAGAATAGGCATAATAATGAACTAATTAAATCATACAGCAATTCATTTTTAAAAATCTACTGTGCAATGCCTAAAATAGGTGATCAATAACCAGTCCAATAGTTAAAAAAGCTATAAGATGTTTCTGATATTTTTATCAAACAGTATTCATTGGGATGATATGCTGTTTGATTCTATAATGCTTAGTGTGAAAGACAATAACTATTTCTTATGCAGGAGTACGTGTAATCAAATTCTGGATGCCCATTGTCCATAAAAGCTGGCAGAAATCCTGCTGCCAGCTGCAAGAGCATTGGATGTGAGGTTTTTATTCTTATCAATGACTGCTATTAAATGGAGAGTCCCCTGTCCAGTGGAAGAGCATGACAGGGGATTGGTCTGGTGATCAAAGGGCAGGTCCATGTGTATGCTTTCTAAGAAGGTCTCTTTGGTTAATAAAAAAGTCAGCCTGGTTAAGAAGGGAGAGGTAAGAAATGACCAAAAGTTTTAAAACCCAAAATCAAAAAATCTGAAAAATGGAGAAGTATGATCAGAAGTAGAAATTAACAGTTAGATTTTTCACCAATAACTTTTATTTTCTTTATCAGATGTGTGCATTTCCTAACAGTTAATTTGTACTTACTATCAACTTTTCCAGTTTTCAGATTTTTTGATTTTGGGTTTTAAAACTTTGATCATTTCTTACCTCTCCCTTCTTAACCAGGATTTATGATATATTTAAAGAATGCATTTTTTATTATCCTTCACTGTACTGGACATAGTTTTCACCAATAACTTTTATTTTCTTTATCGGATGTTTGTACGTCCTATGTCCAGTACAGTGAAGGATAATAAGAAAGGCATTCTTTACATATATCAGAAAGAAATGCAACTGCAGTAATGATATACATCTGATACTAGACATGGAAGGTAAACCTATCAACCAGGACGCAGAAAAGGCAAAAGTGTTCAATGTTCTGTATTCAGAAAGAAGCAGGGTGATGTATTCATAGCTTAAAGTGATCATAATATGCTTTCTATGTCATGAATAAAAATGTTAAGCAGGAACTATTTAATAAAGTTAAACACTTTTAAATCTGGAAAACTTGGGCCCACCGGTATTTAAATAATTGGCCAATGATGTCCCTGAAACATTACTATTTTTCATAACTCTCAGAACATTAAGGAAGACTGGGAGAAAGCTAATGTTGGGCCAATATTTCTAAAAGGGAAAACAAATATACTTGGAAAACTATAACTTGTTTAGCATGACATCAACCCTGGGCAAAATCATGAAAAGGCTAATATGGTCTGTCAAGTCAGTAAAACTAGAAGTCAGTAAAAATTTAAAATAATTACCACCTTGGTTGATAAAGATAACTTTGTTGTCACATTAAACTTCCATAAGCCATTTGGGAGTTAGCCACACATGACACTGGGAGGATGAAAAATAGCAGTACACAAAATGAAAGTGGCCCATGGAATAAATGGATTAAAACATGGTTAAATGTTAGATCAAAAAATTTACTGGTAAATGGGGAGTCATCACCCAATGGAGGGATTTATACTGAGGTCCTAACAGAAGCTTTTCTTCACCCAGTGCTATATAATATCTTTATAAATTATATGGAAGACAATATGAAAATCATTGCTGGTAAAATCTGTAATGTCACAAGATCTGGTGGAATGGTAAATATTAGGGACAGTCAGTTACACAGATTGACTTGAACCACTTGGTAAAGAGGACTCTTTTGAACTACATACATTTTAACACAGTCAAATGTAAGGCCATATATCCAAGAACATTGTGTCCACCGCAAAGTGGGTGACTATTCCACAAAGTAGTGACTTTGTAAAAGACTTAAGGATCATGGTAGATAAGCAGTGAGTATGATGAGCTCTTAATGCAATTCTGTAGCTAAGAGAGCAAATATGATCTTTGTTCCACCTCTGTACTCCAACATCATCTTCCCCTTGGTATGCCTGCAATCTCACAGCACACCACTGAGACCATTACTGGAACACTCTACCCAGTTTTGATGTACGTGCTTCAAAATGAATCTCAAAATATTGGAAAGGGTGCAGAAAAGAACAAAAGTATTAATTAGAGTGATACAGGTCTGGGAAACAATGGGCTAAAACATCTCAATTGGTTTAATTTATCCAAGAGAAGGTTAAGAAGAAACTTCATTGCAGTCTACAAGTACGTACTTGGGCAAGAGAGTTCTGACCGTAATTTTTATCTAGTTGAAAAAGTCATAATGAGATCCAGTGGTTGGAAGTTGCATCTGGACATATTCAGACCAGCAACAAAGCATACATTTTGAACATTGAGTGCAATTAATTTTTTTAGAACAGTTTACCTAGAGACGTAGTGGATTCTTCACTAGTGATTATTGTTCCAATATGTATGCTCAATGCTGAAATTATTCTTTGGCCTATGTTTGGGATGATATCAGTCTAAATGGTCATAATTGCTCCTTCTGGCCTTAGGAATCATCTAGCACACACAACTCCCAAATAGATTATTCCTTTGCATAGAATGATTAGATTACAACGTAAGAACATCATGTAGAATTAGTACAGGCCTGAATAGGTTATACATCCAGGTTAGGATAGGCATAGTAGGCTTATGTAATGTACTGCATATTTAGATGCTGTTCACAAAGGACAATATATGTTTCCAGTTGTCGAGTAGGATTTTATAAAGTTTTTATAGCAGTCTTTAATTTTATCATATCCTGTCATAAAATAGTTCTGTGATAGGACATACACCTTGTAGTTCAGATATTATATGAAAACTCTGATTGTGTTGCTTAGGTAGCATCTCCAACCATGGTTTTTAACCTTGTATTCAGATAGTTTTCAACAAGGTTGTGAAAAGGGTAGGGCAAATGCAAATAGGTTAAGAAATTAGCAAAATCAATAGGATAAGTCCCATTCTGAATCACCAACAATGATTTTTTAATATATCAGATATCTGAAAAAAATGTTTACATCATCTCCACATGGTAACTTTAATTTTTGTGTACTTCAATTAGGTATTAAATAACTCATCCAGACTCTGTTCATGACAATATTACTGGGTAATCATTACATGAGGAGCAACATTCTGAAACAAGTATTTGATACGAACAAATATTTTTCTAATCATTCTAATTTTCTAATAGCTCAGCATTCTTGTCCTACTTAGTCTTCCTTGAGCAAGTATTAGTGAAATACCTAGCAGATTCACCCATATTAAGTATCTGGTCAGGGTTTTTTTTCGTTATTCATCTTTGGAGGGGCAGGGGAAGTTTTGCAAGTCACATTGGGTCTGAAGCTTGGCACACTGGTTGTCAAATTGGATAGACTGAGTGCCATTCAAATATACATGACCAATTGTTTAAATTAAAGATTACTGGAGCATCTAAATTGAACAATTTTGAAGATGCATTTTCTCCCTAAAGTCAGCCTCCAAAATAGCAATAGTTAATTTTGCAAGTGGATATCTTGAGATTGCAATAATTATTTTGGGTATTTAGACTGGAAAAATTGTTTTCAGGTGCAATATTTCCCTTATGCACTTTAGTAGGCCAAAGGTGGCTCAATGTTTTGCTATAGCATATGTCCCAGAACAAGCTTTCATCTTAAATACTTGTTCCAAGCCTGGCAAGACATGAGCAGGCATGGGAGCATTATAGAGGCAATGGACTCAGCTCCAATGAAAATTTGCAATTTAAATCTTGTTGTCTCAGTGGGTGGTTTCTTATAGACTGGTGTTGATGGGATGTGTTGGGAGCTATGTTCAGGCCTCCTCTGTTGAAGAGAACTTTGCTGTGGGGCCTTTGAAAATGTGGGAAAAATTGAATAACTTCAGGGCTGAGCAATTAAAAATAAAAGGATGTTGTCAGTGCAGAATGCTTTGGATGGAATGCACTCTATAAGTGCAGAGCATATTAGTATTAGTATTTCCTCTAGTTAGCATATTAACATTCTTACACCCATTATTAAATATACTTATTGCCTTAAGCACCTCCTGAGATGTTTATAGCATCATTAGTGCAGCCTACGTTGTAGAATATGTCTCATCATTGCAGATGCATGGTAACCAACAGTTCATACAGCATCTGCAATAGCAGAACACAATTTCTAATGATGTCACTTGAAATGCAGCGCATAGATAGATAGATAGATGAACTACTATAAATGTAAATGGTAAAAGTAACTGCATTTAAATATTTCTGAATAGGTATTGGAGATAACATGGAACACGTTTTTCAGTTAGCTGGAATGGGGACTAGAAAATGCAGGTATTGAGCTATTCAAAGTTTCTAGAGTCTTCTGAGCAGCCACATGATTGGTTTTTAGACAGTGCTTTAAATCCTTAATTTTTATCACAGAGTATTAGAGACCTATGTTAATTAGAATATTAACTAATTGGTTGTAATAAACAGAACCAAACCATGGGAACAACATAAAACGGTTCAAAAATTCAGAATCCATGTATGCTGTAAAACAAATGTTAATGTATATGTCTGTATTTTGGCCAGCAGCAGAGCTATCACAGAATATTAATTCTCATGAAAAATAATAATTTGCATGAGGGTCTGTGCATAGAGGCTACTGCCATTTCAGGTCCTAGATGCAAACGAATACGTAGAACATGATCTCTGATTCCTTCTTTCTACCAGAAAATGAATCCTGTAGAAGATGGACAGTAAAATAGTCCCTTTGAATTTGAGGGGAAAATAGAATCGGTATCGCCCATTTCAGATTGGCTTGGAGTGGGTTAGCTGGAGCATTCTTCATATACAGGACCCTCTAGAATTTTTCTGAGAGTTCGGTTGATACAAGAACAGTGGTTTGATTTCAGAGCCTAACTTGATGTTTATGAAAGATGCAGAAGCTGCACTAAAACTCTGAGGCAATGTCTACAATACAGTGATCTTTTGAAAGAAGTCCTTCCAGAAGATCTCTTCCAAAAGAACTTCTTTGAAAGAGTGCATCCATGCACATTAGAACGGATCAAAAGAGTGTGACGCTATTTTGAAAGAGAGTGTCCACACAGCCCCTGATCTTTTGAAAGAATGTGCCGGGGACTGAAAAATCAGGCACCAAGACGATTGCTCTTCCAAAAAAAAAAAGGGCCCACAGAGTGTCTACACACATTTTCTTGAAAAGAAGCTTTGAAAGAAGTCCCTTTTTGAAAGGAGTGCATGCCTAGAGTGTTCATAATTTTCTTTAGCCCTTGTTGAGCTACATTCAGTTATTGTTCTTGGCCAGGAAGTCTATTCAAATAGTGCTGTAAACCATTCTCACTGTTCCTTTACTAAGGCTACATCTACACTACAGAGATCTTTTGGAAGTAGCTCTCCCGGAAGATATCTTCTGAAAGAACTTCTTTCGAAAGAGCTCATCCACACACAAGAGTGATCTGTTCTTTTGAAGAATGGGCCTGGGATCGAAAATAAAGACTGTTCTTTCGAAAGGAAGAGCCTGCGGAAGATCTACGCATGTTTTCTTTCGAAAGAAGCTTTCCAAAGAGGGTACTCTTCTTGAAACAGGAAAGGAAGAGTGATTTCAAAAGGAACATCGCATTCTTTTCATTTACTTTCAAAAGAATGCTTTTTATGCATAAATTATCTTTGAAAAATCTTTCGAAAGAACTTGCCAGTGCAGACGCAGCCTAAGGCTATATCTACATAGCAGTTGACCGCTGATGTGCAATTTTAGCTAAGCCAATTATGTAGTTAAAATCAGCTTATCAGTGGTTGGCTGCTAGAACTATCCTCATGGAAGAAGGTCAATGAGAGCGTTTCTCCTGTCGATGTTCCTTAACCCTTGCGCCTCATGAGGAGTTCTGGGGTTGACATTAACCGTGGAAAGCACTGAGTGGATTGATCTCCTGTTGTAGTGCGGCAATGGGCTTAATCTTTCAGATGAGCAGCAAGAGGTGTCAAAAAAAACAAGAACAAAAAACAAAAAAAAACTATTTACTGAACTCTCATTTGAAGAGTTTGAAAACTTTCTGTTTGTATTATAAATGGATTTTAAGGTTAGTCAAGAATTAATGACTTTTCAAGAGTGTGCTAACCCATGGTACTATTTTAATTATTCTGGAGGAAATTTTAAAACAATAGACTATTTCCAGGGTGCTGCTTACAGATTTTCCATTGCCATTTAGATCGGAAAGAAAACAGTTCCTTGTCTTGTTGAGCTTCCTCACAGAAATAATTACTGATATTGACAAGGCACTATTGAAAAGAAACTTAGTGCCATCAGACTCATGTGTCTTTCAGAGAGTATTTCTGCACTCAAGTGTACAAGGAAGCCTTGATTGCTACCAAGTGCTCTGCATATATTTAAATTTACATTTATTTAGACATTTTCTGTGTGGGTATGTGTAAATCTATGATTGTATGTGAATATTTAATATATATGTAGTATCTCTGAGTTCATTTAAATGTTGCAAGAACAATAAAAGTTTAGTATTGAGTTCAGATGTATATGTACTTTATGAAAATCATCTAATATATTTTGAAATACTATTTAAGCTGATTCTTATTCTCTAAAAAGTGTTTTTTATAGGTAAATTACACATTTTACTACTAGAGGATTAGAAATGCCATTAGTACAAATTTAATGTACTGCAAAGACCAGTAGGTAATGTTAATTTCAGATACTGAAAATAAATGTATTTTGTATCTTTTTATTGCTCACTTTTGTTTTAATTTTATTGACTACTTTTACCTTAACTATATGTTCATACATGCTGCAATCCTAATGTACTGTAATGATATTAATATTTTATAGAATCTGTATTTATAGTTCTTTATTTTGAAACAATGCAGTAGGTCTGCAGATCTTTGAATCCTTCTGGAATGGTGCCCTCCAAATAATGATAAATTACTTGTGCAGTATGCCATTTGCTAATTATATCCATGATTTACTGCAGAGCAAGCCTTAAATCATTCATTTCAGTCTTGCATAACAGTGCCATAAAATTTTTAGGTTTAAAAATGGTTTCCATGTGTATAATTTAAACAATTTTTTCAAGCAATTGTATACACAAAATATTGCAGCTATCCGTTTGTTACAGGCATTGCTTCTTTTTTAACTTGTACTTTTAATGATTACTGTGGTTGAAATTGTGATGCTTCATTTTAATAATCATGGCTTGTAATTCCTACTAGTTTTTACATGTTACATTAAGAAAAAGATAGCCCATTGAGTAAAGATAGGACAATTCAGGAATGGCATATAATGTGCCAGAAAATCATTTTAAAGATCTTAAAACTATAAATTAAAAATATTCATTTAAAATATTAGCTGAAGGTGTTTTTATTTGTTTTAAAAGAACAAGCCCTGCATTTTTTTCTCTATTCCAGAGACCGAAGCACAGATAACCAGTATCATATATTGGTCTTTTTTATATGTGTTTGCAGGTGAGAAACCTTACAAGTGCCCCCATTGCGACTATGCAGGCACCCAGTCTGCATCCCTCAAATACCACTTGGAACGGCATCACCGGGAGCGACAGAATGGAGCTGGACCTCTGCCTGGGCAGTCTCAAAGTCAGGACCACAAGGAAGAAACCTCAAGTAAAGGGTCTCTTTTTATTAGACCAGACATACTGAGAGGAGCGTTCAAAGGGCTTCCTGGTATTGACTTCCGAAGTGGCGTGGTCTCTCCACAGTGGCCGTCAGGAATGCTTTCTGCTGGAGATCAACAAGCACAAGCATCTGGCATGTCTTCTGATGTATCTTCAGAGAATATGAAGAGTTCTGACATATCTTCCAAAGGTACACACTTTTCTGAACTTGGTCGAGCATATCAGAGTATGGTTGGAAATGGTGTGAACTTCCAAGGGTCTTTACAAGCTTTCATGGACAGCTTTGTCTTAAGTTCTTTAAGGAAAGAAAAAGAAATGAAGGATAAAGCACTATCTGATACACTTTCCACAAAAACTCGTGGCTCAGATAGTGGTGAGGATAAAATAAAAACCAAGTCTTCGCAAAGAAAAACAGAAAAGTCACAGTATGAACCCCTTGACTTATCCGTGAGGCCGGATGCTGCCTCACTTCCTGGTTCATCTGTTACCGTTCAAGACAATATTGCTTGGCATGGCTGCTTATTTTGTTCCTTTACAACATCATCTATGGAATTAATGGCTCTGCACCTCCAAGCCAATCACTTAGGCAAAGCTAAACGCAAAGATAATATTTTAGGAAACAGCAAAGATCAATCTAAGGAGCCTTCACCTTCAGCAAACAAAGTCAGTTTGCTGTCCTCTTCCATGCAGTCCAGCAAAGATGCAATAGTTTCAAATTTGATCAGCCGGCTGGACTCAGCTTCTGATAAAATGACCCAAGGACAAATTAAAGAGATGCTGGGAGAACAAAAGAATGCTGCCTGGCCCAGCCATATGGAATCCACTTTTTGTAATTTCACAACAGACTTCTACAAGCAGTTTGGTGTTTATCCTGGTGTTATCGGCCCAGGAGCGCAGAATTCTTCCACCAGTAATAAACCTGAAATAAAATCACAATCTGAAGATGACCCAAATATTTTGCTCTCTGACTCTGTGAATAAAAGTGCTACTGATGACCTGTCTGACATAGCATCATCTGAGGATATGGAATCCTCCAAGGAAGAAAATATTGAAGATGAGGACATTGAAACAGAACCAGATATTATGAGCAAGCACTTGTCTGCCCTAAATAAAGAAAGCAGTGAAGGAGGTGACAATTTGCAAAATGTCATCACTGGACAACCAGCACAAGGACTAATATCACGATTGCCATCAGCAACAGAAAAGCAGTGGCACAGCCAGAATCTTCTTTCCTCCCATGAAACTGCACAAGGCATGATGAAACCTGAACAAGCACAAGGTCCACAGGTCCTTGAGAAGCAGATGAACATGTTGTCAGTCCTAAGAGCCTATAGCTCTGATGGCTTAGCAGCCTTCAACGGACTTGCAAGTAGCACAGCAAGCAGTGGATGTATCAAGAGACCTGACTTGTGTGGTAAGTTTTAGACCTTCTTTCAGACCATTTCAGAAAACAATCCTATAGAATCACTAATCTGCTCTCTAACATGCCTCGCCATATTTGTTAGTAAATGCAAACGTAAAATATTTGTTGAAAATTGGGCAAAATTCTACCTATTTTCTTACACGTGCAGCTCCATATAAATCAGTGAGCCTGTAGCTGACAGCACAATTGCCCTTTATGTGCTGTCCAGAGTTGCATACACATGCAGGGTTTTTTAGGAATGATGCTGTTTTTAAATCAGAATTGCAGCAAAGACAGACTGTCTGCTAGTGACATGAGTAACGGACATTTACAGCTTCTATTTATTCAAAGGGAGAAAGGGTTTTTTTTTTTTGTTTTGTTTTGGTTTTTTTTGTTTTTTAAAAACTGACATGGTAACTTGCAAACTTTTCAGTATTTGATATTATAAGAATTTCAGAAAAACACTTGATGCTTTGCCAAGCCAACCTTGCTTTCTCATGATTTTTTCTTTATTTTGCATTAGAGCTTGCTAAATTCACACAACACTAACCAAATCAAATGCCAAAAGGGTGGAATGCTTCTATTTGTAGTCAGGAACCCAGTGTTTGGTCCCTCCTACTCCCTTTGTCATTTCCGTGACTTATTTCAGTAGGCAACATATAGTCATGATTTTTTATTATTGTCAGGGATTAAATAACCAGTGTTCTAGCTTGAGGTTGTACAAGTTGTGAACTAACTAAATAGGGCAGAAAATAAAGTGCATGAGAGAGAGAGAAAGCAAGCAAGCAAGCAAGCTAACTCAGTCTCATTTGTTTCTGATTTATTAAGTTGGAATTTTTCTTTCTTAGATCTCACAATCTGTTTGCCAAAAATGAAAAGTTAAAATCATTTGTGGACACTATAATAGCTTTCTATTTTTCTACTATTCTGTAAGTGTTGTTTTGACAGAACAATATTCAAATATGCAATCCCTTTGAAAATCTGTGTCTTTTTCAAAGCAGTGTCTGCAGAAGATGGCAGACCCTTGTTATGTGTCCAATCACAGATGGATTGGATTAATATTGTTTTACTATAGGTTCAGACTAACCAGAAATTAAACTCACAATCACGGTTGAGTATTCAAAACAAGACTTACTTCCTTTCCATTGTTCAGCAGGTTAAAAGAGACAGAAGTCCACATTAATAAGGCTGGGACAACTCAAAATTTAGGCATGGATCCTGTAAGCCCTAATAGCCTTTGCTAACTTTAAGCAAGGGAGAATTCTTATTAGCTTCAAGGGAACTAAACATGCACTTTAAATTATGTACATGCACAAGTATTTGCTGGAGCTCTGGGCTTTAGCAAATTTACTTTTTCCTGGTTAACTAAAAGCTAGCTAGATAGTTGGAAATGTTTTCCAAGTTGCCAGAAGTCACAGAATGGGTTTCTGACAACTTGAAAAATATTGGCAGTTACTTTTGTTATGAGGTTCATAAAGCTTCACTTGCCATATTTTTGCCACCTGTGTGAAGAATATAGCTCACCAGTTTCATAGTTATAAAACAATCCAAAGAAATCTTAATTTCAAAAAAATTAAGACACTCCAAACTTTCTCCAGCTTCTTAGTTTAGCTGAGATGCTAAAAACAATAGGCATTTTGTCCTTCCATACTACCTGCAGGTATCTGCTTGGCACCAAGAATTGAGACACAAGAAAACATTAAACAATAGACCCCCCTAATATTATTGAAATGAGGTAATATTTCTATTAGTTTTTGCATTTTCAATCAATTAAGTAGGCATATTATGAGTTGCTGAGTTCTAGAGGGTTCAAAGACTAATTTCTAAGCTCTGCCCATTGATCCTACATTTAACTTGAAGCATAAGGAAATAAAACACAGCATAAGCTTGTCCTATTTTGTAAGCTATTTTTTGTACTAAATATGCAATACAAGTCCTCTTTTCTCCCCTCTCCAAAAATAGCATTTTTAAATTCTTAGCTGACATTTCTGCTGCGTATTTGCAGAACATGACTACAATGCTGAATATTTTAATATATTATTTAAAACAGCTATATACCGCTTAACAAAAGAAGACCAGGATCAACAAGCCCAATGATGATAATTACTTATTTATTTGATTAGATTAGACACGACCCAGTAATGACTTCTGTCTTGTGTTTTCATTTTCTCTGACATTTTGTACTGTGAAATTGTACTCCATCTGTGAGTGCTAGCTTGGGGAATCTCACCTGATGCTTCTGAACTTGCAGATTAACCAGCAGAAGCCCTCTGTGAATGTATTAGCTTCAGCCTCCCACATGGATGAAGACTACCACCTCAATAATGGGCCTTTCCTTTCTTTTTACTGTCCCAGAGATCAGAAAGCTAGTGGCAGAGACCCAGATCTGTTACCAGGTGTCACTCTTGTACTCAGGCATATACTTTGTATTTTGGGAGCCGTAGAGATTGCACAAAGTTGGCTCCATTCCATATCTGTTGAGATGCAGGTTGTTACCATGTGGACATCAGGAACATTGTAGGAGAGGGAGCATTATTGGGGTATTTCTTTCACACAGTCTGTGCACAATTGCCTTTCCCTGTGTGATTGCTGAAACAAAACTATTGTTCTTTCCAGAGTCGGAACAGATTTTTTCTAGTAATTGAAATAAAATAATATCTTTATCTGAATTACTTATGATCACATCTACCTTTGGCACACTTGTTAAATTAGATTTCTGGAGTCATGAAAGCAGCTTTAGTTCTCAGAGGTCCATAAGGTCATCCTCAACTTTCAGCAGATTTTGCTTTGGAACTATGTCTTTGTAGTTGAAGCATAGGAATAAACATCTGAAAATCTTCTAATTTTTATTCCACACTCTGCCATCAATTTGCTGTGTGCCTTTGGCAAGTCCCTTCACCTGGCTCTGCCTCAGTTTCCTCATCTAGAAAATGATTACGATTATGTGAGGCATAACTGCCTTGGGATACTTCAATGGAAGAGATTAAACCAATGTAAAGTATTATTATTTTATG
Source organism: Carettochelys insculpta (assembly GCF_033958435.1). Taxonomy (NCBI): domain Eukaryota; kingdom Metazoa; phylum Chordata; order Testudines; family Carettochelyidae; genus Carettochelys; species Carettochelys insculpta. The sequence goes on from NC_134150.1 coordinate 22,002,798, forward strand.
TATTGTACAGAATATTTACATTTTCCACATCAGGATGTTCATTAATAAACTACTCAGAGATATTTTTAATATTTCCCTTTACTTACATGGCTGGAGAGGGAGCGGAAGGGAGGAAACTATGACTACATTTTTGATGCAGCTACAACTACCTCTAAGTGCTCCCGACCTTCTTTAACTTAATTGAGTTTAGCTTTGGAATCTTGAGTGTATATTTTTATGAGCTGAACTAGTTGGCTCTGATACTTCGTATTATTTGGGAATGTAGGCATGCCTATACATCTAGCAACTGATTTGTAGCACCCTATGTAGCTGTTGATAGTATTCATCTCACTTAGGGAATGTGTAAAGGGGGATGATTTTGTGTCATGAAAAGACTTCTGACAGATAAGGTTTATTCAGAATATCCATATTTTTGCATCTTGAAAAAAATGGTTTCCATTTGGAGATGTATGGGGGCATGAACTGTCACTATTCTGTAACTGAAAGATGAGACAATCAATATTTCTTTCCCTTTAGGCCCCATCCTTCTCTCTACCTACCTTTCTCTGTGATGTTAGTTTTCTTGTCATATGTTCTACCTCCTGTTCTGAGTGACTAATTTAAATTAGTCTTTACAGGATTTATTTTATGCTGTGACCCCATTTAGTATTTTTAAATTTGTGTCTTAAATGTCAGTGGGTCAGGGAGGGACACTTCCCCCATTGTATTGTGGAGATACTTTTTATCTCATTTCCCTGAAATATCAGGGCTGGCCTCCACTGGAGACAGGATACAGGTGGGATGGGCCAGTGCTCTGAGGTGGTCCTGAGCATTCGCTGTCCATCAGGTGCTCATGCCCATGCTCAGACTCCAACAAGTGCAATATGTAGAATTAAGAAGGAATTTTCCTCCTACCCAGATTGATAGTGATGGAATTTTTTCATGTTCCTCTGCAGCAAGTGTGGGGGTGGGGGCATGTCATTTGCCAGGGTTATCTGGATATTCTCACTTAATTTCCGTGTCATTTGGGGTCAGCAGGGGTGCACCAACGGGCACCTTGGGCCCTATGGCTAGGTTTGAGGGGCCCCAGCTCTGTGCCCTTGGAAGGGACAGGGCCTGAAACAGGAGTGGCAGAGCTGAGGGCAGATTGTGATATGTCCCTCCCGCCACACACTGCATCAATTTAAAGGGGTCCAGATCTCTTTCTGTTTAGGCTTGGACTTTATTTAAACTTTCAAAGAACAGCTACTAGTCTTCCATAGTTTTCCACACTGTTGGGCAGAGACAGTAATTAGCATCAGTTGGTTGTTCAGTGATCCTATATATATACACACATACATACATATAGTGGTATAGAACTCACACATGTCAATGTCCTCAAAAGTTAGTTCCTTGTTATTCTAATAAGGCCAATTCATTTCCCCAAGATCTTGTGTACATTCCATTTGGTGCTGTCTCCCCTGCACTGGCTCCACCCAATTATCGTTTTTATCTATGTGAAAATTAAACAGATATGTAAATATTGAAATGTTGAGAACCTGCAGCTTGCATTGAAGTCATGAGGTGCCCCAAACAGTGTCGGTCTCTAAAAGAGCAACATCTTAACTTTTCTCGAACAGGTTTTGATTGTCAACAGTGAGAAGAGTGTGGAAGAAGAGTGAGATAGTTTGTGTCTTATTATTATTGCACGTAATTATTGCCAGTTAGTCCAGTGTTTTAGTACATAAATTTAGTTAGACTAAATATCTGTTCCCTCAGTAGTCAAAATCTAAAAGATTTTAACACCGACCAACACCTTCAAAACTGTAGTGATATCACAAACAAATATAGTATACACAGTGGTTGCTTTGTTTTTATTTTGAAAACACAGTTTAATCCTTATTGTGGTTCTTTTCAGACAGAAACAAAAAATCGGAAAAGTTCCAATGTTTTGGACAGCTGTGAGTAATAAAAGCTCAGTGTCACTTCAGGAACCTGTAGTGTGCACGTCCATTTGCAGTATCTTGTAATGCATTAATTTCATGCAAGGTACCACGCAAATTTGGAGCTGCAGCATTACAAGTAACCAGAGACAGAGTTTTATTTCATTCTGTATCCACTGTAAATATATGTAAAGGATTTATTCTGGCTTCTGTATCTGCTGGAGAGTTTTTGAAATTATTGAAATCATTTTTCACTGAGGACTTTCCAGCCTGATTCTAATCTTAGAACTGAGTCTTGGACAAGTGTGTCTCCACTGACATTTCTGAATTTACTGTTGAATTACCTTAGTGTAAGTGAGATCAGAACCTGGACTTTGCATAGTAGGTTTCAGCAGCATTTGTGGATGAGACATTGCCATTTTCATGGCAATATCAAACCAAATTCATATGGCTTTCTTTCTCTTTTTAATTAACTGGGAATGCCAGTGATCCAGTGAAGTTTGCACTGCTGGATAATAGGGCTGGTCTGTGAATAGCATTGTATTTGCCAAATGGTTCACTAGTCATTTCAGCACAAACAAATGGATGGTGTCTGTAAGTCTGCAAACACTGTTGACATTTAGCCTTGTTTATGTTACTTTCCTTTTGCTGCATATTTTTGGCTTGAAAAGCTACTGTCTGAATCAAGTGACTTCTTAAGCAGAAGCTAAGGACCCAGTGTTGCATCCCTCATTCTCAGTCAGTGGAACGCTGCAGGATTAAGGATAGTAGGATGATGTCTCCTGTTTGTTTAGCTTTATGTTTTATTGTATTATTCATATTTAATTTTACCATATTATGTCACATTAGAGCCCAGTTTGCGATAAGATGGGCATTAATATTGTAATGTTTGTGCATGTCTAATGTCTTATTTGTTTCATGTCATGATATCATCCTCCACCCTGTCACCCATCTGCACAATAGATAATTAACCCCTAAAATATCTAATTATTGCTGAGAGGTTCTGAAACCCTTCTACTGACAGCAGAAGTTAAGTGCATTCAGTAACTCAATGGATTGGGACAGGTGTTTGTTAAAGAGGCCTTGTCTATGCTGGGTATCTGCTTCCGTTTCAGCTATGAGAGGCCATTACTGCAACTCCCCAGTGTAGAAAGGCATTGTCACAATCCTGATATAAGGTTACAGTTACCTGAATTCACCCTGAGTTTCAGCTCAAGAAGAAAGTGTTTTGTGTTATTTGCAATGCCCAGGTTTAATTTAAATTGCAATTTTTGGATATTTTTGGCAATTACATATGTCTAGGGACTGGAGTGAGCCAAAAAGGTTAGAGCTGTTCACAGACCTTAGAAGATGTTCTGATTTTGGGTTTTTGGTTCAGGTTTGTATCTGGTGAGATCTGCTATGTACTATCTCCTGTAGCTCCTTATGTACATGTACAGAGGTTGAAACTCTATAGTCCAGCACACTCTCGTCTGGTAATATCTATTGTCTGGCATGATTTTAGTTTGGGAGATGTCCACTTATCATGGTTGTGGCCAAATTTCCTGTGGTCACATATAGTTTGTTTGCAGTACTGGTTCTCAGTGTTCTGTGCTGTCATTTAGCTGTGATTTATCCCTAAGTGTCTTCTAAGGGCCCAGAAAGCACTGGAATTGTTGGTAAAGCTGCTAGACAATATTGACCTCCTGTGGGCCGGCAAATTCTCTCATTCAGCACTAGTCAGGTCCCAAGGGTGACAGACTAGAGAGATTCAGCATGTACTAGCAGTTTAAACGTGCTGGCTTAAGTCAGAACTAAATGTACAAATAATTCTTTAATAAGGCTGACTTTAAAACAATTTGGCTGGCAGCAACTGTAATTTTATTTTACTGGTTTTCAGAAATAGCCAAATGCTTCTTTGAAATCTCAGTAATTTAGAATCTCTCTCTCAGGTGAAGAGCCATCTTATTTACAATACTGCAAAACTGGAGTGGCTGGTTTTTTTTTCCCTTCTGATGTTTCTAGAAAATTATAGTACCTGGGATAAATTGAATTATGTGTGGTTTGTTAATTATTTCAGCAGAAGAAAATTTTATATCTGTTTATTAAACAAATATTCTTAAGTGAAGGCATTAATATATGTATATACAACACACTAACAATGTATAATAAATCATCGCTATGACCTCAAAACAGAGGTTTATAATTTGTTTGCTTATTTATGCATTTAGTAAGTCTAAGGAATGGATTTTAGTATAAGTGAAAGTTCCTTTAAAGTTGTTAAGGTTATTTATTGTCACTTCTACTTGAGTTTTTAATGGTCCTGTAGTTTGTAATGCATTAGCAGGGAAAAAATTATGGTAGTTATCTTTTTTCACATTCTTTAAGCACTATTTCCAGTTTAACATATTGTGTCAGGTTTTCTAATATTAACCAAGAAATGACAGTAAAATTCAATGAACAGCACTCTGACACCCACAATTTAAAACCTGTGATTGAAGCAAAATGTGTAAACTTCTACTGGGTTATCATGTGCTTTGGAATAGAGTATTGTTGGAAGTAATTAGAAAATATATTAAGGTTCCTGGTAATGAAGGCATGTAAGTTTTAACAATTGTTGCTTGCTGAATAAGTGTCACACTATATCTTTAAATGTATATGGAGTTACAAGTTAGGTCACTTTTGAATGGAATGTAAAACAATACAAAAATGCTTCAGTAACTTATCTCGGTGTTGCTAATAAAAAAAAAGCTGTTAACCATTAGTTCAGTTTTGAGTCATTTTGTTAATTCAGTCTACAACATAACTTTTAAGAAATTGATTTATCTGTTGGAAGATTAACAGAATCCATCCTTTATACGCTTTAAGAGGTAAACTCCACAGAGCAAATCACTGCCTTTTTAAAGAAATAAACTCAAAGAAAAGGCCACTTTTTAAGTGACGAGTTGGCAAGATTTCCCCTGCAGTAGTTTGTCATTAGAACAATGCAATGTTTGGATAAATATATAAATATTGAATTTACATTTGGCCCTTTTGTGAAAGAGAATATCCAGGGAATATGCACATAATTCTCTTTTTAACTACATTGGTGTAAATTAGGAGTTATTGCACTGATATTGGTGGAGTTACACAAGAGTAGCTCTGGTTTAAATAAGAGAAAAATCAGGCTTCTGAGCTTTATATATGTAATTTTAGCAGGCTGCAACTTTGAGCAGTGCTCAGGCTACAACTTTGAGCAGGGCTACTGTATTTGTGGCAATTGGGGCCAGTCCTGCAGTCGAAATCACTGCAAACTTGGTCTCAGTGGCTGCTTCTACACATGCCCCCTCCCATTGGAGGGGGGCATGGTAATGAGGCAATTCGAAGCAGGCTAATGAGGTGCTAGTGTACATATTCAGTGCCTCTTTAGCATAATGGCATCTGCACGAATTTTGAAGTGCAGACTTTGAATTGCAGATTGACCGTGTAGATGGGGGAAGCTGTGAAGTAAGTGCCCCAGTTCGACATTCCCTTATCTAGTTCTGTGGGAATAAGGGAATGACGAAGTGGGGTGCCTATTTTGAAGCTGCCCCCCATCTACGCTGTCAATCTGCAATTCGAAGTCTGCACTTTGCAATTCGCACAGCTGCCATTATGCTAATGAGGCACTGAATATGCACATTAATGCATCATTAGCCTGCTTTGAATTGCCTCCAATTGGAGGTGGCGTGTAGAAGCAGCCTGTGAGGACTACAAAGTCAGGCTACATCTACACTATGAAATAAATTCGTATTTATCTAAATCAATTTTGTAACATTGGGTTTTATCAATCTGAATTTGAGTATTCTCACCTCCCCACAAATTCCCTGCAATTTGCCACACTTAATTGCCAAACATCAACTGTTGCAGCAGTGCATTTTGGGAACCTATCCCACAGTTCCATCAGCCCTGTAGCATTCTGGGTATTTTTGTTGGTGCAGTCTGGGGAAAAAATGCCCCATAAGTGGTTGTGGACATGTCCTGTCATCTTTCCAGGTTGCATTGCCCTCAGTCCCCTCCCATGGAAAGCAAATGTCCATTTTTCCAGAAGGAAAAGTAGGGAATCACAATGTGTATGCACTCTGGGTTCACCCAAATGACTATGCCATGTCAACTGGTCCCTCGGCTACTCTTCTCCCACCCCTCTGCTTCAAACTACAGTATGGTATCACCTGTCTTAAGGAACCCATATGATAAGGAATTTACCAAAAGAAATGAAGACTGGAAAGAAAGCATCAACAAAGTTTGCCAAATTAACTGAAATCTCTTGCTTTTATATCTGAATTATTGAAGAACAGCCATTTTTTCAGAGTGAAATACGTAAAACTAGGGAATTACAGGCAAAGGAAACCAAACAGGCTGGCTTCAGAAGGTGCAGCATGCCAGGCAGGGGGTCTATTATACTGACTGTGATCACCCAGGAGTCTGTGTAATCTCAGCTGACCCTCCAGCAACTTCCCCCCACTCTGCTTGAATTCAGAAGCATAATCTCTGAAAATATTACAAGAACAGATCACAGCTGGAAGAAAGAAAAGGGATCACTCAGGTGTCTTTGTCTTCTCAACTGGCCCTCCAGCCACATCGCTGATAATATTAAGGAGCAATACAAAGCTTGAAGGAAGAGGAGAATAGTAAAGGTTAGGAAAAAAGGCATTTTGTGATGCAGAGTGTTTGGCTTCCCACATCATTGCATAGACATGCCCAGCACAGGGGCTGGAGCTCACCAAATTTCCATTTGCATGAATGACTCTTTGCCCTGGGATCACCCAGGTGTCTGTGTCTTCTCCACTGGCACTCTAGCCACTTTTCCCCCACCCACCCATTGAATCCAGAAACATCAGCTCTGAAAATATTACAGGAACAATCCAAATCTTGAAGAAATAGAAGGACAATACACTCATCCTTTGTTTAACAAGTACTTTACTAAGGAGTACTTGCTAAAATGAGGAACATATATACCTACCTTTATTCACTAAATGAGTGAACTTCCCCACTGATATGAGCAGGGTCCCTGCACAGGGGTGGGGAGACCAGCAGCCCTGCAGCTGGAGTGGAGCCATCCACAGGGTCCCTGGATGTAGGCAGGGAAAACCGCAGCCCTGTGGCTGGAGCCTTCTCCCTCCCTTCCCTCAGACGTGCAGCTGTCTGAAAGTCCTGCAGGTGGGGGAAGAGGGGGAGAAAGCTCTTAGCCTGGTTCCCTCCCCTGCACTGGTGGGAATGTGAAACTGACCAGCCATGAGCTGATCAGTTTCCCAGCCCCGCAAGCCATGGGGAGACTGGAACCAGTCTGACCCTGGTTCCCAGCTCCTGCCATTCTGAGAGCCAGCAAACTGATCAGTCCTGGTGGTTCCTGGCCTCCCACCAGCCCTTGCAGGAACAACCCCTGGTTAATTTGAGGGTTTACTGTATTAGACCTCCCCCCTGCCCACCCTGCAGACCTCACCCTCAGCCAGGTTTTAAACCCCTGTTCAGTCCTAAACCACCCCCAGCCTTAGAGATCCCCAGCAGCCCCAATCTTCCCCCAGACTTATACCACCCCAGCAGCCCCAAGCCACCCCCAGCATTAGGATTTCCCTACTGCCCCTAGCCTTACAATCCCTCCTGCATCCCTAAACATCCCAGCCTTAGACACACCTCCTCCTCCTGGACCCTCTTCACCGGGGCTGCTGGTTGGGTGGCTCCCCGAGCCCTCCTGCTCCCATCAATTAACTCAAGTGTTAAGGTCTCAGCACCTAGGCATAAGGTAATTGCTATCCCTAGTGATAGAGAGAGCTGCTGGAGAGGGCAGCTATCTCTGTTGATAGATATCTGCCTGAAGCAGCAGTGGTAAGAAACTGCAAATGGCTTTTGTAACAGCCACATGCAGCTGGCAACTGCCCAGCTGGTGAGTTTTAACAAATCTAATGGGACCCATGTTTGGGTCCCAACCCAAACCCCGCTCTACGTACATACATATGCTACATCGTATTTCTGGTGCCAAACTATTCAAATACATCAGAAAAGTACCTAAACTCAACTGGTTTATGTCAAGTTACAAGCACTTGGAACGAATTGGAGACTTTTACATGTATTTTAATGGGAATTTAGTGTCACTGTTATGAGTTTCCGCCTATGAGCAGAAATTTGGGAACCAATAGTGCTCATAGAGTGAGGGATGAGTATAAAGGTTACGAAAAAAGACATCTGTTAATGCAGCATTTTTTGCTTCCCAATGCGCTACACAGACATGTCCAACATGGGGGATGGAGCTCGCCAAATTTCCACATGCATGGGTGGTTGTGTGGTATAGGGTTGTTGTTTGAAGGGCCAGTTGAAATGGTTCTTTCAGTGCTGCTCAGGCAGGGGAGGCATGCCCAGTTGACTCTGTGGGGGGCTGGCCATACTCATTCCATGAGAGAGTGTCATGGGGTGTGGGGTTGTAGGTTGAAGGGCCAGCTGAAATGGTCTCTTCAGTGTTGCACAGGTGGGGGACAAGCCCCCAAAATATTTGGTGCCAGGGTAGAATTCTCGCCAGTGGCAGCAAGCCCCTGAAATCTTTGGCACCAGGGGTAGGTTCCCTCCTGGTGGTAGCAAGGCCCCAAAAATCTTTCCCACATTTGGATCCCTCACCGCGTGCAAGCCAGGACATTGTGCTGCCTGGAAGCATGGTCTGCGCTGAACAGCAGGCACATCCTGTTATTGGGTTGGGGGCTAGCCACACAATGTGGTTGGGTGGAAGATAGATTTCTGACTGCATGGCACCTGTGCGGGAGGGTGGGGCTGCTCCTGTACAAATGTAAACCACAGAAAAGAAGATTCTCAACCTCTCATACAAGTATGACCCCCACAGCTTAGCTGCCATGTGTTGTGGTGGGGCAGGGGCTGACACCAGCAATGAAAAAAACTCCAAGTGCTCAGCTTACAGAGGGAGAGACAACCGTGAACTCCATGTTGAGGCTATTTTTAATGAGTAGATGTGTTTACCGTGCTGATAGCAAAGAAAGAAAGAAGTTTCTCAGACTCTCTTATGAACGTGATTCCACAGGCTAGCTACCTCGGGCTTCCTGGTGCCGAATTCAACCTCTCAGGCTTCCTGTTGCCTCATTCCGATGCACCTGGAGAGCTGCGGAGGTGGAAGCAGCCAGAGTGGACAACAGTGGGACGTTGGGGGATACATATGGGACACTTCTTGAGGTTAATAAAGTCTATTAAAGACGTGATGTTTCCACACTAGTCTTAATTTAAACTTTTAAATTTGAACTTGACACTACGTTGAATCACTTATCTCAGTGTCGTAATATTGAACACTCCCTAAAATCAATCCAGCAGTATTTACAGTAAAGACAGTGACATTGTTAAATTGAGCTACCTGCCTTAAATTTAGCTTTATCATGTAGTATAGACATAGCCTCAGGCTTTTTATGTGCACTATCTAAAGTCAGTAGAGTGGAATACTTTTAATGTACAGGTCTCTACTAATCATCCTTGGTTAATCTTGTTTTGTCTTTCAGTTGGCATAATTTATTAATAAGCATCTCAAATTGTGACATTTTTAATAGGAGCTAGTTAACTAAGTCTGTGGTGGATGCAAGTCAACCAAATTGTTTCCCATACAAAGAGCATTCAGTAAAAATCTTTAAACAGTCCTACCTTCATAGAATTATACGAGATCCTATTCAGGATGCAAAGAATTTAAAGCACAGGTTGACAAATAAGCAGTTAAATGGGCCTGATTCTGCAAACACTGGATATACTATTTATGTAGTTCCAGAGGAATAAATGGTATTACTGCTAGTAGTAGGTATAAGGCCTGGTACTAGGTGCTGACAGAACTGAGCCCCTGAGAGGATGACTTTTATTTAATACACCAGTTATGACTGAATGGGTGAAAGGGACAAATATAACCATGCCCATATATTTTCTTCTCCCAGTGGTACATCTTCACTTATGTATATTCAGTTTTGAATAACATATTGGTACTTTTCATGTATGCACCAAAACACCATGAGTCAGGACCTGACATTTTAGTGTTCTGTGTTGTGCTAAGAAAAATCTGTAGTTGAGCAGTAAGACAGTTATATTATTTTGGAATGGCTAGACATAATAAAGCATTTGTGAGACAACTATAATATTTAGCTGTAACATTGAGATCATTCTTCATTTTATTTGGATAATACTTTGCAGAAAAAAGTGTGCATGTGATTAGGAAGCTACTCAACTGCCCCCTCCCCAAAAATGGGGTTTGTTCTCATCTTGTATGATACTACTGGGTGTAACATGCTTGAATTTCTGTGCACTGATCTGAGAAGGTACTCCTTATTGTCCTGTGGGTAATATGACTAAAGAGTAAAATTCTGTCTAATACAATGGAACATTTGTCTGCATGGCATAACCTAAGGTCCAGAACATCAAATCTAAAGTTGTAATTATGCAGCTGCAGTCACACCACTCTAGTGAAGGCTGTGTCAGCACTTGTATTATAAAAGAAATCTTGTTTTTTCAAGAGTTGATGAGTCATATGTAGAAAAGAAGCACTTCGCAGTAAACAATAGTTTTGACTTTTCCAAAGCAATGCTAGGTATGGGCCTTTGCACTAATCTTTCCAAGATATGTTAATGTCTCTTGAATTATGCCATTTCTGTGGTTTGTCCAATGCTAATTTTGAAAAGAACTGTTACTTCCAGTAGCATGACAGTAGGCTGCTGGTTAATTGCTGGGGAGGGTTTCAATCCTTGTGTGTTTCTGTCATTGTCAAAATAGAAACCAGAATGATACAAGCCAATTGTGAGACCTCTAAGTGTGGTTATAGCAGCAATAGTAAGAGTAGAAGATGCCATCCAGTTCAACTCAACGGTATGGTTGAGGATTCTATCAGGGTTCTCAATAGCAGTGGTCAAAATGGAGAAAACGTCATGAAATTTGTGTGGGGGAAAATCACCAAAAATCATGGTCACAGACCTCACGCCTCACTGCTGTATTTGCCTGGCTTGATAGGAGAAGATGTTTGCTGTGTGGTATCATCAGTGTCTATTTGATTTAAATACTTTGCTCTGAGTACTCTTCCCTACAACTCTCTTGTTGCACTTTTCTGGATTTAACATTCCCTGAAGGTGGATCTTTCATGATGTCAGTAATCTTTGGTACCTTTTAATTCAGCAGCACACTTGCTGGTAATAAATAAATGGGAATAAGATTTATTTACAACAGCATGGTGAAGGAGGAAAATAACTCTGCATTATACAAGAAACAAGATAAAAAGAAATATTTTAACGCTAAAACAAATCCTGGCGTGTGGATGCTTTCCAGACACACGAGCAAACAGAAGGTGATGGATCAGTATGCTGGACATCAAACAGTGGCTTAACATTCTTCCCCTCAAATAAGATTCTGTTGACAGAACCATCTGCATTAAAAATAGGCATTTTTGAACTTCAGACCCAAGCTCAGTGATTTACACTCAGACCCTTAACTCCTCCCATGATGAAATATAGGAGAATGAGTGTCTTTAAGCTGATCATCTCTAATCCACATTGTGCTTCTCTGGTGCATATTCTTTAGTCATTCCTACACAGACCATCCATTGTTTTGTGCTCAGACCAAGAGTGAAATAGAATGTTGTATAACAAAATGGAAATGGTCTCTCACAAAAGATGAAAACCAAGACCTAAAGAGGTATACTCTATGAATCTGACAAAAAGTGAAGTGCCCATGCCACTGACCTTCGAAAGGATTTGATGAACCCCAGATATGAAACCCCCCAGGGATCCAGGTCCAGTTCCCCTGCATTTGTGTCTTACAGCTAGCTCTCAGGATTGCATTAACTTGTAACAAGTTGGTAACAGCCTCCAGTTCCTATTCTGGGCTTTATCAGAATGCTACATCCCTCTGGCAATGCTCTTAGTACACCTGCTATGCTAAGACCAGGCTGACTATAAAACCCGGACATTCCCCTACCCAAAGGAGATCATCAGCTGCTCATGTAGGGCAATGTTACGGACACTTAATGCCACCAGATCAGCACAAATGGGCTTTATTAGGGCTGAGGATCTAGTACAATATTTGTTTTAATTCATGTTTAATTCATGTGTTCACCATTCCCAGCATCCTCTCGTTTTCACTCTTGATGTTATTCTCAATATTTGCTTGCATTCCAGGAGCTAGCTTTGAGCCTTGGACTGGCCTCATAAAATGGTGACAGTTCTATGCCTTTTATGCACAAGCTGTAGGCTCTAATGGATGAGGTATCTACTGTCTGCTTTTATTGGTAGTGAGTTCAAATCATGCTCTAGTTATAGTTTAAAATGTCTGTTTCCTACTTTTCATCAGATTTCATCTAATCTAGATTAATTAGTTCTTTCTGGTTTTCTAAAGCCATTTGATCCAGAACATTTGACAAGTATAATAAGGGAAGTTAGGAAAAAAAAACCCAAAATGCATTTTAGCTTTGGAGAGATGTGATGTTCATTAAAATAGATGCATTAAAAAACTTTCTGCATTGAAGTAGATAAATTAAAGACCAAAGTCAGGCTTACTCTAGGGCCCTCTCAAATACACAGCTGCCATGTATATGGATTTATGAACACTAGGAGAGGGGATCATGTAAGTCATATTTGTGTCTTGTTTAATGTGACCGTTTGTAAGACTAATCATTTCTAATCTCTGGGCTTTCTTTGGTTTTTAAATCCCATTACATCTTCCTGGCAAACTAATTGCTAGTTGAACATGTGAGATTCAAGCCTTGTGGCTGAAGGCCACAATTATTCTACTGTGTGGCTAGAACAATGGTAACCAACAGTGCAAACTTCCCTGTAATACTCACTAGCAGGTCTAACTTCTGCCCTGGAGGGGATCGCATTTGGAGGGAGAGGATAGTTCAGACTTTCATTACCATTTAATTCTTAACTTCTCTGTTGGGGAGAGGAAGGTGGAAGGGAGTTCTGCCAACTATAGAGCTTTCTTTGTTTGTTTTTAAGGACATATATACACCTGCACCAAACTCATTACATCAGAGCTATCAAGCAGCCATCACATGGCAACACCCATAGGATACAGTGCTGGATTCAAGCCAGCAACGGGGAAGTAAAAGGCTCTATATCCTATTATCAATCCCCTATGGGCAGAGCAGTTTGAAAGCAAAAAGGCTTATTGGGTTTATTCACTAATCGTTATGTAACTGTACATTGGGAAGAAAAAAAAATTATCATAGAGAAGCTTTCCCAAAGGATAGAGGTGGGAATCCCATTAACGTGACGGCTCTCTCTTTATTTGCAGAAATGATTGGCAGAAGAATAAGGTCAGAACATGAAAACCAAACCATCGGGAATAGAATGAGGAGGTGGAGGGGGTGTCCAATCAACTGAATTAAAAAAAAAAAAAGTGTGTTAGAGCTGGGGAAGGATAGAACTGGTGCACCCCCTAGAAAAATTCTCCCCCTCTGTTCCACTACTGTTTGTGGGGGGGAATACTGCAGCTTAATCAGAATTATTTACAAGATAATGATCCATTGTTTGGAGTAAGGCAGATGCTGTCTGTGGGAATTTGGTGGTTTAATGCTTTGTGCATTACACTCATTGCTGCTTGCAGATGGGATCACAGCAGTATTGTTATCCCTTTTGTGGAAGTTTGGAGGATCCTTTTAATAATGGGTGCAGGGAGTCCTTAAACAGAGAAGGAAAGAGCTGATCATGAGTTCTAGATTGGAGGTTTCTGTGGAGGAGGCTTTGATTGCTTGAGTGATTTATGGGAATGGAGGAGTTAGGGAAGGAAGAAGCATTTAGTTTTGCACTTATAAGTGGGGATCAGCATACCTACCAATTTGTTTACCTACAATTTGATTTTTGCTTCTCAGTCCTGTAGAACACCAAAAAGTATTCACGGTACCCTCAGACCTGTGGGAATAACTGAAAACCCAGTTTTTCTCTGGATTTATTAAAAACAAAAGAGAAAATTCTGTGTGGGTTCAGCTCCAAATGGGAGAGTAAAGTCAGTTTGATTCTGGCAGAAAACATTTCTTTCACATACCACCCTTTCTTGGCAAACTAGAAAACTGGACCGCAAAGCCTAAAGCTAAGAAAAATACAAAATAAATATTCCAGGTCTGGGGGATCTTGTGCCTCAGCACTGAGGCATGTTAGCAACTCCACAGCTAGGTTGTGGTACATTGTCTAGTAAGGAGCTGACCCAAAACCAACTGAAGTCATTATATACTGAGGACTGTTGGCTTTAGCTCGGGTCCTACAAGACTTGGTCTGCAAACATGCACTCACTTTCTCAAAAAACCTTTCTGAGAAATTGAGGGTTGTGGGGAGGACTTTTGTCAGTTGTTCCATTCATTAGTGAGCATTAGTGCACAAGGCTCACCTTTTAAAAGTTTGAGAATATAATTTATTTTGGGAACATCAGAAACTGAATTCTTCAAACTGAAGTCTTGGGAGATAAAGTACAACTTGTAGCTGCCCTTACAGAGGATGCAGATCCTAAAGTGGAGATTGTAAACATTGGGAGACATGTAACTTAGATACTCCAGTGATAACGTGTTTCTGCACCACAGAGTTCCAGACTGTCTCTTTATACAATCCAATTCGACACAGAATTTCCTAAGCAAAAGAGAATTAACACTGAGCTCTGTGTGTGTGAGTGAGAGAGTCTGTTGAGAAATTGTGATGTCCTAGAAAGTCTGCAGAGGGGAATTTGATCCTGTCTCTGGCACTGTAATGTTAATTAGTTGTAAAATAAAATAGAAACAAATAGCTGTGTTTGAGGTGCAGTATTTCAGATATAGTCTCATCATACTAAATAATCAAAATTGATTTACATTTGGATCTTTGCATTGCCATGGAGCAGGCAGAAAGCCTGGGTGACAATTGAGACTGCAGCCTCCATGGCACTGTAAACTCACCCCTTTTGATTATCCTGCGTGGTATACCTATGATGTGGCTCTGCGAGAAGTGGGATCTATATGGCTAGGGATGGGAAGTAATGGAGCAGGAGAGGTACAGCATGGTTCTGCTTCTTCCTCTGTGCTTAGCTTTCAATGCAAAAATCTATTCAGGAGGTAACACGGCCAGCAGTGTGACTTTCCTCTGGGTCTACATTATAGCTGTAGCAGATCTAGCTAATGGAAGCAGATTGTGGCCAGGGAAAGAGGGGCCTGTTCAGGTTTTGCATGAAGCTGTTCAGTTCCAGAGATCCCCAGACCTGCAGATATAGAACAGGGTACAGTATTGCTATTCCATGTCTCAAGCCCCTCTTACCAAAGGCCAGGAAAATTTCCTTCCTGCTGTTTCCCTTGCATGTGCTTCTCCATGAGTGGTGTGATCTGAACTTTAATCAAGCTAACCCTTTGCAAAGCCCTTTGGAGTCAAGGGGAAAGCTCTGGATCAGGCTTACATTCTTCACAGAAAAACACCACCACCAGAACACTGTAATTCCCAACTTGAAGTGTTTGATGTTAGGAAAGTCGGAGGAGTTGTTCCACAGATCTATTCAGAACATGTGTGTGAAGCTTTAACTCTAACTTTCCATATTTTTAAACTTCTCAAACTGATGTTCTAATAAAGATTCTGTCTGGTAATACATAGGCTAAAATTTCCAACCTTAATGTGGCTAAATGTTCTCCTTTTATTTCTTTGTTTAGGGTGTTTTCTGGTTTTGGTGAACTAGTAGTGATGGGTACAGATTTGGGCAGCTAACATATTCATATATTTATCTTTTTCTCTGAAAAGGGGGAACATTTTGCCCCCTTACCATTGTATGTTTCATGAGTTCTTCGTAATTCTTGTTCATTAGTGTTGTTGCTTTCTGTGACAATGATTGTCTGTTTGAGTTATGGACATAGGGAAGTTGTGGGAGCATGCCAATGTCAAAAGGTTGTCACTTGAATGATAATTAATAACATTATCAAAATAATTATGTGTTTAGATGTCCAGAATCAGAAGAGAATTGAATTCGTTAATTTTATCTCAGAATATCCAACCACTTCAGTGGACTGGTATACGGGATGTTCTTCCATCTCACATTTGCATAAAGGACAGATTTAAAAGGGCAGCAGCTAATGAGAAGTGGTGAAATTTTTTGGCTTCTGACTCTCATGATGCTTCACCTATAGTATCGGTGTCACAGTTTTAGCTCAGGAGAAGTAGTAGTAGTAGATCAGTTGTATGTTAATATTTATAGAACTTGCTCTTATTTTGTTTGTTTTTGGCTGAAAGATTGAGTCATTTGAGATTAGAGATTGTATTTTAAGGTCCTGAAGAGCCATTTCATATTTGACCAATTACATTTGTCAGAGAAGAGAGAGCTAGGTCCCACCTCAGTGGGTGGGTTTGAACTCATGCTTTCGGAGGTCAATAACAGGGATTTTAGACCTTTGTGCCTGTCAGTCCCTTGTAGCCAGACCTTTTCTGTTAAAACTGTTTAAATTGCAAACCAGTAATAAAAGGATCATATGTGTTTCCCACTGAACAGGTTCTTTAAGGCTATTATGATAATTAAAAACATATGGTGCCTACACAAATCAGAGGGAAACCACAGATGCACAAATTAGGTATTATATAAGGTTTTTATTATTTTTTTTGTCCTTTTAAAATCACCAAGCCACAGAAGTTTAAACAGACAAAGATGCAATTTTTTTGTCTAACATTTTATTTTTTAGAATAATCAAATCTGTAAACCTCTTTTCTTAAGTATAAACAGAATGAACTCAGAACAAATACATGGAGAAAAATGCCCCAGTAGCATAAGATTATAGTATTGATGGAAGGAATAAAGAAATACTTTATTTCATACAAGTTATTGGAGATCATGAAGCCTTTTGCATTTTTTATTATATTTCCCTGCACAGACACGGGAGGTTGTATTTATTAAATATTGAATTATGTTGAAATTGGACTGATGCAGCCAAAGAAGAACATTTCTTAGTATTCCATTATTTCCTTGAAAAAAGAAAATGTACTAATATTGATTACGTTGCAAATAATCATTTGTTTTAATTTAAAAAAATCTAGAATTGATTTTGAGAAGGTGATAAATACAGCTAATAAAACAATGCAAAATGAGGATTTATAATGATTCTCTGTTAAGTCAATGCATTAGTGATTCTAACTTACAATAAAGGTAGAGATGTGCAGAACTGTCCATAACTAATGGGGGATTTGCCATTTGCTAGCACTGCAAACAAGCATCAGTTTACTGGATCTTACTGCAAAAGGTGAAAATCAAATGATATAACACACTTTATATCTGTTGAGGCACTTTGTAAAGCAGTGTCATTGGTTAGAAATAAATTTACAGACTTTTAGATTTACGAGTATGTGGGGATATTCTGATTGGGATTTAAACTTTGTGGCTGGTTTGTTTCTCTGACTGGCCGAAGCAAATTCCCTGAAACTCTGGGGAGGTTTGGATCTGTAACCAGACTTTCTCATTCAGGCCCTTTGCTCGTGGCACCCAGAGTTTCAAAGTGTCATCACTGCCCTCCGTAAAGGCGGAATAATCCAGCAGATTGAGTTTTGCAGGCAGTACAGGTCAGAAGAGGGGTAAATTATGTCAGGAACTGTCAGGTTTTCATTTCTCCCACTTTTGTTTTCTTTCCTACCCAGGAAAAGAAGCCTCCTCTCCTAATCTCTGACCCGCGAGGTGGATCCCTTGCAGCGTCCACTTTTAGAGAAGCAAAAGTGTATTTCTACTGTACCTGCCCCAATGCTTAGCCTAACCCTGCATCTGCACTGACCCTGTGTATTGTTTCTGGTAGTGGGGGATAAGGATTCCTAACTTCTAATGCTGTCTCTGGCTCTGACTCATTGTATGCCCTTGGCCTAGTCTCTTAGCTGCTCCATTTCTCCAGGAGTGAATAGGGGTAATAAAAACTCCCTTTTTCACAGGCACATTATGAGGATTTGTTTGTTTGCATGGTGTGAATATAGTATTTTGGACAGTAAAGACTCACCACTGTTAGCTCATTTGCTTAGGCTCATCCCTGCACCTGTGTGGCACACAAATTATGATAATCTAGACATAGGCTCAGCATCAATGCAAAGCTTGTGTCTGTGTAGGACCTTTTTGGCATTCTAGCAATTGTCTGTCTTGCAATCTACGATAAGGCTGTATTGTTATCATTCTGCTAACACTATAAACTCTCTTTTCTTCGAGTGTCTGTGCCTATCAGTGTTTTGGTGGGATTAAAATCAGTCCACCAAGATGACACATTCTGCCTGGAGATGCATTGGCTTATTTCCTATTGAAATCAATGGCCAATGCACTTGTCCATCCAAGGGCAATAATTTGACTACAGAACTTGAAGTGAGATGAAATATAAATATGGTTGTGATGCAGAGACACATCCCTTCCCATTTGGAGGGTTTCTGCCTTGTCCCTGTTTGTGTGTTTGTTCATTATCATGTGGGAGTTTGTTTTGGTCTCTTTGCAAAAATGCAGCTAATGTGATTTTTTTTTCCCAAAAAGTTTGCCAAGGTGCAAAAGCAAAAACTTTTCTGAGAGAGGAAAAATGCCTCAAACTAGTATTTGGAGGTTTTAAGAGGGGTAGCTGAGCCGGCATTTCTGAAGACAAGCTTTTCTTTTACAGAGTGAGTGATAACAAGCTCACAATGTTATTTCCTATGTAGGTATTACCATTTTAACTTTTACTGAGGTAAAATAACACCTTGTCAGTCAGCGCAAGTACCAATCACAAAATGAATTAATTGTAATAACTGTTGTCAACAGAACAAAAGACTTGTTGCTTTCCTAAGCAGATTTCAGTGCTACTGATAACTATATACAGTTGGGTTTATTCCATATACTCCGTCAGAACATAATTTCATCTGTCTTTTGCCACTCTTTGTTGTTAAGGGCTAAGAAATGGAGGTAAAAAACCTATATTTTTATCATATCATTAAGTATACATTTTCTATTGCTTATGAATATCTCCTATAACACATTTTCCCCACAGCTAATTTATTAAAGTACAAAGAAGCTTATCCTATGCGACAGAATCTGTTTATTCACCTTAACCTATGATTTACAGCTATTCTCAGGAAAAGCACAGGGTTTTTTTCCTCACAAAATAGATTTTTTTTTAAAATTTGCTTTTTAAAAAATTACTTTATCCAGAATGTGCAGTGATGCACCAATAGACATCTGAGCAGTTAAAATACAAAATTAGGCAAGCAGAGCAAAAATCTTCATTCTTGTACTTAATACATTTACTCAAGTTAAGTTTTGAAAAAACAAAACAAAGATGCTGCCAACCAACCAACAAAATCTTCATAATTAACTAATTTCACAAACAAGCTTCAGTATGGAAGGAACTAGTGCTAGTGTGCTATACACATTTTACATGGCTATTTACCTTACTAATCAAATACACTGTGGAATCCTCTCTATATTTTACTTCAGAGGCTCTGTATTTTCTTAAAGAAACATACAATATTATTAATGAGGGGTAGATTTACAGGAAGCAGTAAAGATCACATCAATAAATTAATCAGAAACTTTCCCAAAATAGGAACCAAATGCTGGGTCTGTAACTGTATGGATATGTTATTGTTATATTTCAAATGTAGGTTCTCTCTTTTTTCTTTTATAAGAGCTTCAGTATTTCCTGCTTTCCTCTGAAATCACTTATATGTCACTGTTTTTTTTCCCCTGACATAACACAGGAAGCAGGAAAATCTCATGATAAAGGCTGTTCTTACAAGATTTCCTGTCAAGTTTCTTGAATTAAAGTGGTTCAGACTTTAGACACTTACTGAAACGGACCTTTACAGACTTTTGATACTCACCTGTCCCTATCCAAAGAGGGCAGAATTACCTCTCCTTCTCATGGGCAAACCATAAATACAGGCAGTTTATTGGTGAGATGAAAACTACCCTTTCACCCAAAGTAAGTATATGAGATAGCTCTGCAACTTTTCTATTTCCACTACTCCAGTTGCTGGGCTGGTTCAAGGACCATGATCCCCATGCATCCCATGTACAACCTCTGTGGCCATGAAGCTGCATAATTGCAAACCCTTGGACCACACCATTGCTTTGCATGCTTCTAATTCCTCTTCATGTTATTAAACCAGATAGAGCCTAGCCTGGATTGTCAGTACACCAGTGAGGCCAGTGTTCCCCTATATGCCCAATTCTTCCTCCCACAATAATAGTTCTGCAGTTTTGAGTGCTCCTTACACTTCTGGGTAGTTTTCATCCTGTATTCTCTCTTGTGCAATGGCGTCTCTTCACTTGGTAAACCTTCCTTAGTGGCTCAGTTGCCCAGTGCATCAAGAGCACTGCTGTGGAAGTCCTGGGTACCTTTGCCTCCATGTGGCCTTGGTTCAGAGTGATGCTATTTTGGTGCATATCCATTCCTGGCAGTACCAGTTTCCCTCTGGTTTCGATCATTGCATTCAGTTGCTGGGCCTGTTGCTATTGATCATTTTAATATTCACACTATCAGCTGATGAGTGTTACTTTGCCTGGTGTTTGGGGATTGCCTCCATCACATATTGCCTAGGTGGCATCTCTTTCTTATCATTACTTGGGCAAAATATGGGGTTACAGTAGGGTTAGGGTTGTGAGATGGAAAAGACCTATTACCTCATTGCATTAGAGACTTCCACAGGTAGGAAACAGTCTATTATAAACAACAGAAAATTTATTCTCTGCTATTTTTGTTTTCTTTAAATATTGCTGAGTCCATTTAAATGTTACTGTCAGAAACTTACCATAGCAGAGGGGAAAATGGAATATCCACTGCAGTGCAATTGCACTGTAGCTTAAGCAATATTATTTAAGCAGCCTGTTGCGCCTATGTGTGTTTGCTGTTACATGAATGCACGAGGAAGTAGGAATGAAAGCACAGGGAATTCTTCCATTCCTTTGCCCCCAGTGAAGAAGGCAGTCAGAAAGTCAGAGGGTTGGATGGGGTAGCATGGACACAATCTATCTGCACAAAGAATGAGGCTGGATGTGGTGCGACATATGGCCATGCACGCCAATGCAGTAACTATCAGCTGAAGCACAGTAATCAGTGGATTGCATGCTACAGGTTTTTAGTGAACTAAATGATTTGCTCAGGAGTGTCTCACCTAGCAACCTGCATAGGTAGTATGGCACTGTCACAAGAATACCTGCAACTACCTCTTTACCATTCTAACATAACACTGCTTCTCAGAGCTGCAACAGTGTCTTTAGTTGGTATCCTTTTAAAACAGAGAACTTAACAGATATGCCATTTAACAGATACGTTTTTTTTTCTTCTATTGTACCTTTGAGACTGAGTCACATAATCAGAGAGACAAGGTGGATGAGGTAATATCTTTTACTAGACCAACTTTAGTTAGTGAAAGGGACAAGCTTTCAAGCTTCACAGAGCTGTTCCAGAAACCTGAGGAAGAGCTATGAAGCTCAAAAGCTTGTGCTTTCCTCCTGACAAACAATAGTGCTAATAATGATGTTCCTCTGAGGCTGGAAGTTGCTCTACTTCAGAAGCTTATTACCAACCTTTGTTCTGAACTTTTCAGAACAACATACAAAGGTTAAAAGGCTTGAGTCTCATTGTAAATTTTATTTTGTAAATGTGTGTTCTTGGGTTTGCTTCTTAGCTATAGGTAACACATTCTTCTCCGTCATTCTTCTTCTCCTGCTTGGGAGATTAACCAGAAAGTCCTGGCTTGAAAGCTTGTTCCTTCCACCAACAAAAATTGGTCAAATAAAATAATTTACCTCACCTTTTAATAATGTGAAATTTAAATATCTGATGCAGATCTGTTCCCACCATATGGGGTGTAAGGTAAATAGTCAATTATCTAATGTCTTGGTGCTCGGTTGCTTTTAGCATGAAAATATTGATGTATATGCAAACAAAGAATCACATATTTGTTCCCTACAAGATCAACTTTTTGACTACTTAAAAATACTAATGATTAACATTTCTTTTTATGGTGCAAAGGCTTATTAGCTGCTATATGATAATTGTGGGAAAAGGTTCTTTATAAAATTAACAAGTGCAGTATCCTAAGATAGTAAACTCTTGTAGTATTTGAATAAATCACTTTCACGTAATTGTAGAATAGACCAATGACATTTTAGGGGAAATTTGTTAAATAGATGTGCTTCCTACCAGAGACCTTTTACACTAAGTTTTAGGCTGAGCTTCATTTTTACAGCTGAGTTATAAACCCCTGAAAAACAGGATTTATAATGGAAACACTGACACAACCTGAACCATGGTGGTACTATCTTGTGCTGCTATAATATACTATAAGAAGAAATCAGTTCATTAGTTAGTTATAAACAAAGGACAGAGAATATAAATTAGAGTATGTATTTCTGCAGTTTT
>NC_134150.1:22327500-22480000 GCF_033958435.1 Carettochelys insculpta
AGCACGAGGATTGGACCCTTTATTTTACTCTTACATCATACAAATACTGTACATGGCAAATATGGTGAACAGGGTTGTTTTCATAAATTGGAGGATAATGCTAGAAAGGAATGCTTAGCATTAAAAAAGTAGTTTCTGTAAAAATAAACTCTAAACCTGTTTTTTGAGTGAATTCGATAGTCTCAGAAGTCAGTAGGGATTTCTGCCTGGGAAAGGTTGTCATGATAGGAGTCACTAGAACACTATGTACTACTTTATCTTTTTCAAATCAATTTGTTTTCCACAATCAGCAATTTGATTAAGGTGGTGTGACTGAGTCTTCATTGTCTTACATCCATGTGTAGTCCTCATGCAAAGTTGGTATACAAAGCAAGCATACCAAAATAGCAGCATTTTACATCCTTTTGGCATGATTGTACACAGGTGTAAAGGTCTATATGATATGCAAGGCAGTAGAGAATCAGGTCTATCATTTTTAAGAGCACTGTAATTCTCAGTCCTCCTAAATTTCCTACTGACTGGCTGCTGAATAAGAGTTCTTTGCCAGAGACATTAACAAGGCATGTCAGCACAGCCCTTATCACACACATACAGTAGCTTCACAGTAGATCTGTGCTGGAGGGGTGTTTGCAGAAGGGGAGAGAAAATAAGGGGAAAGGTCAAAGAAGCACAAATCAGTCTCCTATTTTTAACAAGTGATTGTAACAGGTGAAATGCTGATGTTTATTTAATTCCCTAACTATAGTAGCTGAGCTGATTGAACAAAGTTAGAATAACTGATCTTGCTTTGCACGCATATTTCTGATGCATGAAACCCAGTAGACTCCTAAGCAATGTTTTCTAAAGGTATTTTTCCGCATTCCAGAATATGACAATTGATGTGGATTCTATCAGGGATCTGTGGAATTTGGCATCTATTCCGGGTCTGTCTTAGTTGCAAGGCTAAACTGCCTCTCTGGACAGTTTTCCTGCCAGAGTTTCTGCAGCAATGGTAACTGTACAGTATTAAAAGTTTGTTTGTTTTTGTCTTACTCAATGCTGTCCAATCTCAGTATTGCTGAAGTTAAGAGTAATTCTTTGTCTCCCCATTAACCACTCAGATGAATGATGTTCTAGTTTTCAAAGTAAACATGCAATTTTGCTGATTTTAGACTCATGCTTCAATCACACTGATTTCAGTGATGTTGGCTGAAGCCCATACACTTTGTTATGAGGAAGTAGCACAGAAGTTTGTTAATCCATAACATTTTCAGCAATAAGTATCAAAGAGGTAGCTGTGTTAGTCTGTATCTTTGAGAACAACAAGCAGTCCTGTGGCACCTTATAGGCTATCAGATATTTTGGAGCATAAGCTTTCATGGACAAAGACTCACTTGATCAGATGCATCTGATGAAGCAGGTCTTTGCCCACAAAAGCTTATGTTCCAAAATATCTGATAGCCTATAAGGTGCCACAGGACTTCTTGTTATTTTCCACAATAGTATCTTTTCAGTTACAGATCTGCCAAATAAATAGATTACACTATATTTTGGATCAGACTCTAGAAGCAGGAAACCATTACTTTAAAAGATTTAACTTAGCAGATTTTATTTACCAGAATAGTTTTCTTGAGATGTATCTCACTTCGGTCTAAAAGAGTTTTAAATTAGCAGCTTTTATTTATCACAACAGTATGCTTTTGGGCTATCACACTTTCTCTTATGTTATTTACCCAGACCAGTGTGGCAGAAAACAACTGTGTGACATTGGGAACTCAACAACACTAATTTGAAAAGCCCAGAAGTGGGATTATTGTAGAAAAATGCAAAGTTTAGAGGTACATCTGGAAAATCTTTTTTAGTATAGTGCACATTTTGAAGGGACTACTAGCTATACATTATTTTAACCAAATAAAACAAAAGAATATGATTTTACCATTTAATGGAGGCTCAGTAAAGCAGATTCTAAATTAAAACTTTGTTAAATTCAGCCACAATTAAATTTAACCACAGGTTAACATTATTCCAGTTTTCAGAAAAATCTTTTTGATGGGTTTGCATCACTCAATAAATAGTTGTATAATTTCATATGTCACTCAATGGTCTATGCTCCAAGATGTAAGCGTGGAAGAGACTTATTTACTGCTACTACTACTTAATTTAAATCACTATCTAAAAGCATTTAATGACATTCACTTTTATTTGCCATCATTGTAAACCATTCTTTTTCTAATACTGTTAGAAACATAAGAAAAAAATCCACGTTCTGTGGATCATAAACTGAATAGCCATATTTTATATAAACCAGAAAAATACAGTGTATCCTCATATGCTCATATTAAAAAATTATTGGGTTAGTTTCCACATCCTACAATTAATGGGCAATTTTTAAGACCCTTGTATGCAGTATAGTAGTTGTAAATGCCAATTTATATTTTACAGAAATGCTCTGAATCAAAATTCCTTCTAGTGGCAAGAGGGAGCAAAACCTTTTGAAAAGTGTCTTCATTTTTTGGTAGTTTAGTTCACAGTAACAAAAAACGCATTGTACCAATCAGATATTTAATGAGCCTCTAACTCCATTTCTACCTTATCCCAAAGGTATACCAAATAGTGCTGCTGTTTTAAAATATCAAGAAAACATCATTTGCTCTAAAATGTCCCTAAAAGCGGGTCTAAATTGCCAATAAAGGCTAGGTAATTGTATCAGCATGGATCAGAAAGCATTTCTCAGAACTGATGAAATAGTTTGCAGTATTGCAGAACTTGAATGATGCTGCCTGTGCATTACCCTGTGTACAAAATGTCAGAGGCTGGCCTCAGTTTAATTTGCGCACTACTGCAAGTTTTGGATTCACAGGAAATGTGTCTCACAAATGTGATTCTGTTTTTATTTAAATGTAATTTGTTTGGGGAAAGTCAGATTATTTTAGCAGTCTCAGTTCGCTTTGAAGAACTTTTCTTTGTCAGTTACAGAGTGCTACTTTTCCATGTGGCTCTGAGGCTAGAAAATTGGCAGGGCTTACATTTCCATACCTTATTAAACTTTTTAAATATTGCATTTTTAAGAAAAGGTATAATTTACAAGGTTGTCGCACTGCCTTATCGGTTCTACTTCAGTAGTTATGCAATCATTGGATGACCAAACACACATACAGTATAAATATTTCAGAAAAAGTAAATTCCATTAAGCTGCAATGTGATAGATGCAGTAGTAGGTACTTATCTTTGAAATATTAAACTCTAGACATTTATATCCATACAAAAAAGAGTTTCCTGCCATTTGATGAGAATTATGTCGCTGGCACTAATAAAATATTAAACTCCAATTTAAAAGATAAGTATCTTATCCATTTTTTCATAATAAAACATTTTACAGTGCACATGAGAGCTAATATGCATCTGAATTTCCATACAATACTGTATTTACTAACTTTTTATCAAAGTTTTGTTTGCATTTATTAGTTGTTGACTCTGAGCACTTATTATTTCTAAATAATGACAATGTGGTTCAATAATGCATGAAAGGAGGTGTACAAACAGGCTTTATTTTTGTAGTAGAGTTTTCTTTTGACACAGGCTACTGCTGCTAGTTAATTAAATGTAGATAGCCACTAAACTTGCATTATCCTTTTCTGTCCCTATTATATCAATTAATGTCAAGCTGATCAAATGTTTCATGTTTAAAATAATAGATATGAGTGTTAAAAATTATACCCTGCAGTTTTCTTATTTGACAGTGCATTATTTTCATCTGGAAATGTCAGTTTCTAACCTTCTGCCTAGAATATTTTGTAAAGGGCAATAAGTAATAAGTCTTAGTTATCAACTATAATGTCCTTTGAAATTTGAGCAGTGTGGGAGAATAGTCCTAAAATATCATGTCTCTCTTTAAACTCGATCATTTCATTTTAAAGAGATAAACAGATTGATCACACTAAAAGAACCAAAAAGTACCTTTGAATGACAAAAAAAAATTCTATTTCCTTTAGGATAAGATTTTTCTACCTTTAAGCTAATGTATTTTACAACAGATCATTTCAACTTTACTTCCTCAACTCTCTGACATAATATGCAGAACCCTGCAAGTAACTGAACTTTTTTTTTTCCAGGTACCATTATATAAAGCAGTCGGTTAGTTGAACAATCCTTTAAAATATTCGTCAATTTTCCATCAAACTATGTGATCACTGAGCTATGCTTCAGTAGCGTAATTGAACAATATGATATTGATTTCATTAAAAGAAGTGGTACATTTAGTTTTTCTGTGCCTATATTTATTCACTCCCATGACTTACAGAAATATTTCATTAGAGTAATTTCACCACATCTTTCTATGTTCTGATCAATGTCAATAGACAACAATGTCTTTTTTAATTACCGGAGTGGGTGATTGGAGTTAATAAGCTATGAGATGCAAATACTGTGTCATTTCAAATAAATAAGAATTCACTTGGAAAAAAAAACAGCAAAAAACTGAACTTGGACAAATCTTATTTGGAGGGCTATGCAGTACAAGAAACCTACTGCTTTACTTGCAGTAGAGAGGTATCTTGTTGCTCTAAACAAGAAGATATAGAAAAAGGGTTTGATTTTATGAGACGTCTTTTTAAAAGGCGCAGCTAAAATGCAGCCTATCTTCAGACCACTAAGATCTTGTGTTTATATGTTCCACTCTCCACTCAAAATAAAATTTGTGATCTCATAAAAACATTTTATAAACAGAAAGTTTTGACTTCCACTTTTCTTCTAAAAAGGATGCCTTTTGTGGAAAGTATAGATAACCCTATCTTGCTTGTCCTAAATATGGCGTTACATGAAAGAAGCTCTTCTATAAAAGTACCCTTGAATATTCTACATTAAGTTGATGTTAAAATTAAAAACTAGTAGACAGTATTCTTTTTAAAAGTAGCAGATGCATAGGGATATAAAAATAATGGAGAGCATGCATTTCGAAAACAGCACTTTCAAATCGCACGTGGCTGTCATTGTGCTAATTAGGCACTGCATATTCATGGCATTGCCTCATTAGCATCTTCCAAAATCCCTCATTAACATGAATTAACAGCACCTATTTCAAAATAGCTATTTCGAAATAGGGTGGTATTCTTCATTCTTGGGTATGGTAATGAGGGAGTTGGGAAGATGCTAATGAGGTGCTTTCATGAATATGCAGCACCTCATTAGCATAATAGTGGCCGCGTGTGATTCAAAAGTGCCACTTTCGAATCGCATGCTGCCTGTGTAGACAGGGGCCTTTCGAAAGGACCCTTCGGACTTTGAAAGCCCCTTCTTCCTAAAACCAAATAGGGGCTTTCAAAGTCTGGAGGGGGTCCTCATCTACACAATGGCGCTGATTCAAAAGTGTCACTTTCGAATCACACGCAGGCACCATTGTGCTAATGAGGCACTGCATATTCATGGAAGCACAGCATTCGCATCTGCCTAACTCGCTCATTACCATGCCCCTTTTGAAAGGAAGGGGCTAGTGTAGACTTAGCCTTGAGGTTTACCTATTTCTAAATAATCCAACCTCTATTTTGAAATTATTTCAAAATAGCGGTTGCATTGTGTAGCTGCTAGGATAGTTATCTCGAAATAACAGCTGTATAGACCTAACCTAAGTCTGTGTATCTTCTATCAAAAAGTGATCCACTAGTGTTATGTTATTTTTGTAAATCCTAAAAAAGGTGGAGGAGAAGGAAGAATAAGATGATGAAGAAGCAGCAGTAGGGGAAAAGAAAACCTGTAATGATCGCAAAGCTACAAAAGTGGTGCCTAATTATGGCTCAGTTTAAACTGTATTTAATACCTATCTGTCAGTAAAGCAATTTGCCAAGTGAGATCTCTATATCCTTCATTTTTTGTACACATTATTGTAAATGGTCATATTTAAGAGCCCATTCAAAACAGCTGATGGTTTTGCCTTTTTAAAAAAAATCAATTAGAAAGTGAAATCCATGTTGTTGTGAGGGGAATGTGATTTTTTTTTGTATGCATCAATTGTCTGTCAGCAAAAATATACTTATCCCTATCAGTGCAGGTCTTTCAAAATAGCATTTGGTTGCAGTATTTTGTTAGAATGGCCACCCAGAACCCTCACAAGGGTATATGATTACCGTCTGGGTCGTTTTTTGCTATCATGCTTACAACTCTCAGTTGACTCCTCCCTTAGTCTAGCATCAAACACAATAACTCCCCATTTCTATAAAGAAGGTTCTGCCCCAGGCAGAAATTGAGCTGTAGTGGCTTGGTGAGTATGCTGCTGATGTTAAGAAAGCAGTGGCATTTGCTTTTGTGAAGAAGGAGGAGATTTTGGGAACCCTTGTAGAGAAGACTTGTCAGGGAAGGGATAACTCAGTGGTTTGAGCAATGGCTTCCCTAAACTCAGGGTTGTGAGCTCAATCCCTGAGGTGGGGTTTGGGGAATCTGTGGCAAGTAAATTTAAAAAAAAAATCTGTCAGGGAGGGTGGTAGGTCTTGCTGTGAAGGTAGGGGACAGGACCTGATGACACCTGAAAGTAAGCTCTAGCTCCATGAGATAGGATAGCTTCTGAGATCAGAGAGGTGATTTGAATCTTGACTAGAGGAAAAGGGGCCATGCTAGTTCCTTTTGCATTAAATCAACTTCAAGCAAGGATGACAAGATTGCCACTTCACACACCCACATCAGTGTTACCTGGCTGAAAGCCATTATCTTAATAGGTTCAAATAGGATTGCTTCCATATAAGGATTCACAGGAGCTAGTCGAAAGTTATCATAAGAGTTCTTCAGCTGTGGTATGCTGAATTTCAGCTTTTTTTATTTCATGTATTCATTTTAACTGCAAAGCTGCTCTTAAAGCCAAAGACTGGCTTAGCAGCAGGACACCTTTAAGCCCCTTTGGCAGTGTTGCTCCCTGACTTGTGTTCTGTGCCCTTTAGCCATAAAGAAGAATATGGCTGAGAGTGTTTTTTACAATACTGTTTCTCTTGATATTGTACATTTCTTCAGATTATAAGAGTTCCAGCTTCAGTCTTTAATTGGGGAAAATTGTATCTGCAACCTTCTGAAATCTTTTTGCCGTGAAAGATATCAAGTCAAATATGTTTCACACACTTTTAGTAGGAAGGCAGATTTACATATGCATTAGGTTCATTTTATCAGGATACACACATACGCAGCAATGACACATCTCATTGACAGAGTGCTGTCTGATGAATAACTCCATACAAAACATATTTTAAAGGAAAATAGGAGGAGGAATAGAATTAAGAAAGAGTCTGTATATAAATGACATCGTGTTTTCTGAAGATGAGCTGCTGGAATGTCTTGACTTCATGTTTTTGGAGTATTCAGTTACGCAACAAGTATTCTGCTTCTCACAAGATATTCACTGCTCTACTACATTATCAAGTCTATTATGCATGTTAGGCAGTTAGGCTACATCTACAAAGCAGCCTTATTTCAAAATAAGTTATTCCAGAACAGCTGTTTCAAAATAGGGCAGCCACACCCCAAAATGTATTTTGAAATAGCACTTAGCTATTTCAAAATACATAGTCTGCACGCATAACACTTATTTCAAAATAACGCCAATTTCAAAATAACTCTTTCAAAATAAGCACTATCCCACATCATAGCTACATCTACACTAGCCTTTCCTTTTTAAAGGGGCATGGTAATGAGCAAGGTTGGAAGATGCAAATGAGGTGCTGCCGTGAATATGCAGTGCCTCATTAGCATAACGGCAGTTGTGGTGAGTCAAAAGTGCTGCTTTCAAATCATGTGCTTCCTGTGTAGATGGGGGCCTTTTGAAAAGACCCCCCAATCTTCAAAAGTCTCT
Organism: Carettochelys insculpta; assembly: GCF_033958435.1. NCBI lineage: Eukaryota > Metazoa > Chordata > Testudines > Carettochelyidae > Carettochelys > Carettochelys insculpta. The sequence goes on from NC_134150.1 coordinate 22,335,305, forward strand.
TATTCCTATTTGGTTTTAGCAATAAGAGGCTTTCAAAGACTGGGGGGACCTTTTGAAAGACCCCCGTCTACACAGGCGGCACGCGATTTGAAAGCGGCACTTCTGAATCACTGCAGCTGCCATTATGCTAATGAGTCCCTGCATATTCATGAAACACCTTATTAGCATTTTTCAACCTCACTCATTACCATGCCCCTTTCGAAAGGAAGGGGCTAGCATAGACGTAGCCCATAACAGCGCCTTTTTCAAAATAGTTATTTCAAAACAGGTGCTATTACTCCTGCAATAAGATTCACTGTTTGTGAAATGATGCACCCACTATATTGAATTTATGTTGAAATAGTGTGTGTGTAATGTAAACAACAGAAAAGTTATTTTGAAATAACAGCTTTTATCTTGAAATAACTTGGTTATATGGCTGTAGCCACACATAAATTTGTTTATTGGTTAGCCTACATAGATTTTTTTTTTTAAAAAAAAAGCAATGGTGATTTAGACATTATCTGGTTCTTTGATCTTGAGTACCAGAACTTCACATGGGAGTTAATAGGATTAACTCCTATCCTGTATTACTCTAGAGATGCCTGTAGGTCACATGGTTCAGATCTGAATTTGCATTTTCCAAAGCTTCAAGTTATGTCTACACTTCCTCAAAGATCAACACAGTCAGAGGCACACAAAATCAAACTGTCTGGGGCTGGAGTCGACCCCTGTACTCCTTGCTGTTGCTAGGAGTAAAAAAGATCAAAGGGAGAAACTCTCCCATCAACTTTCCTCTGTGTGGACGGTCAGTAAGTCGACTGCAGATAAGTCAATTCTAGCTATGCAATTGTCATAGCTAGAATTGTGTATCTGCAATCAACTTACCTGCCTTGGGTACACTAAACCTTAGTGTGTTCAGATGCAGGAATTTTAATTTCTCTCTCTGTATACATAGGGGACAGAATTGTGTAGTTTAGATCCAACCCTGCATTTTCTCAAACATTAATTTAGTTGGGATTGTGGTCCTTACCCATCTATATCTAACTCCAGTAAATTCTGACTCATTCATCGACAAGCTTAATGAAGGCAAGTCATGGAAGCAGTTCAAAATCCTTGTCATGATGGGCATTAGAGTTTATAGAATGTTATTGACTGAGATGCATGGAAAGATTTAGGTGCTGAAATGAACATTAACTGATGAGTGGGAAAATTAGTATGTGAGTTCTGTGAACTGTCCTTATCATGGAACTTAATAGATCCTTCTTTGCTGTCCTGCTATATGGGTTTTTTTCATGTCCATTGCCTAGGCTCAAGTGACCTTACATAGCGTAGCCACACAATCCAGCCTCTTTGTAGGTTTATGGAAATTTTTAAAAATAAATATAAATGGAGCCACCAATTAATTTTGCATGGGCCACAGAACACACTTCAATGGTATTGGTCTTTATACAATACTAACCTCGGTCACAGCCATATAAGTGGCATGAGATGAAAGACTGCTTCTCCAGTAGCAAATCACCTGAGCTATTTCTTTCCAAGTTTATCCCATAAGCCTTTGTTTTTTTAAAAAAATCTCGGTGCTTTCCAGCCTGGTTTTACCTTTCTGGGAGTAGTGGCTTGGGAGCTAAGAACTCTTGAAATGTAATCCTGAATCTATCCCAAAATCACAGTGAGTCAGTATAAATTTTCAAAGACTAAATGTTGTGAGGATGCATTAGTAAATGTTTGTAACATATATTTAATGATCCTCGGATGAATACCCTACAATTATGTGAGTGCATGCACGCGTGCAATCATGGTACTATACTACTTCTTTAAATTGCCCTTTGCTTGTGCAAAGCTGAGGAAATAGGCACCTATCTTCCGATGTGTTAAGGAATTACCTGGTTTCCATGGAAAATGTGGCTAATTGTGTGCTCACAAGGCAGATTTTAGCATTTAAAACCCAGTTCATAGAGATGGGCAGATCTTGCAGCCTACTTGTTCTGTAAGACGGCAAGATCCCAAGAAACTAGTTAATTGAGGGTGAAGTATGAACTGGAAGTTGCAGTGTTTCCATTTCTTGGGTACTGCACAAAGCCCTATTAGCCCATCAGGGATCTGGGGCGCTTCCAAGACTTGGCAGGACCCATCAGTAGCATAATGCTCCACGTACTATTGCCTCTGGGGAGAGCATGAGATAACTAACCACTTGTGACGGGTGTTAAGTCATCTTGCTTAGTGCGCTAACAGAATATGCTCAAACGCTATAGTGATGAACATGGTATAAAGACCTATTTAGAATATTATATGACTTATTGTTTTATGATTTTATGTGATTCCAGGCAAGGCTCATCAAGCTCAGGTTTACGCTTAAGCCAAAATATTCATAACTGTCTATTTAAAGATAGATTGCTACATCTATGTATTTACATGGGAGTATGTTTGTTTAGTAACTATCTAAATCAAGCATCTATTTTTAAGGCCTATGGGTGTGTTCTGTCATCTAACTTCTACCACATTTTTAGAACTTTTGGCCTTCTGTTTTAATTTGAAATGGTGTGCATGTCAAATATGACTTTGGCAATTTCTCTTGAAAACATCATTTTTCACTTGCAAATGCTGTTGACACACAAAAGGGAACACAGTTTATTAGGCACCACAACCAAAGCAGACTGCTGTGAAACCTATCCTTTCCCTCCTTCTTCCATAACTTTAGCACTGAAGTAAACAGCCCTTGTGTCTGTTGTAAGATATGGTACTGATTTGCAAGTGGTGTTCTCTTTCTTCCTTTATAATATATATGTTTAAAAGCCTGTATACGACTTCATCTTGGTCTCACTGCTGATTATAAGCAATCTTCTGGGTATAAGTACATCCCTTTTTAAAGTAAGACCTGATTTTGGAAAATGAAACTGGTTCATAAAAGAATCAAAAACTCACCAGCTAAAGCAAGGGATGGGAAAGAGAAGTTTGGTTACTGATTAAATATGATGCTTAGAAAACATGTCAAAAGGACCATAGTCAGTTGAGAAAAGTCAAGAGTGCCATGCGGTTAACTTAAACAGTGTTGATTAACGTGAAAGATTTCCATAATTACTTGATAGATATATTCACCATTTATATAGCCAACGGTTGATATTTATAACATAAAATGAGATTATTTGGCTCACCCCATCAATCAACCAATGATACAGCTATCAAGTGTCTCATTCAGCCTATAGTCATTACAATCTCCATTCTTTCCTCCTGTGGAAACATTTGGGATGACTCAATTTCTCTAATCTTCTTGCACACCTTCTGTCTTTAGAGAGAACTTGTAATTGTTGAATTATTCTTGGCCATCCTTCATTTGGAATTTATGTTGTAATTTCAGCAAAAGTCAGACCTTGTACAGCAGTTTTCATCTTTTTCAAGGCTGCTTCTATTTCTTGAAATGCTGGAGGGGTTCCAGTTATTCCTTCTGGTCTCTTTGGATGTGAATTGTAACAGATCATCCGAGAGTCGTGGTTCAACATTGTTAAGCTTATCAATATAAATATAATGTTAAACCCTTTTTAGATAATTGGGGCTATGTGTGAAAATGTGACCAATTTATGCATAAATTGGTGCTAGACTTGTCTTTTTTCCCTTTGCCAGAAAGAATTGCATCATATGTGGGTTTCAGAATATTCCTTATCAGAGCTTCTATACCTGTAACTATTGGTTCAGAGGTTGTATTACCTTGCAGTAAGTGCTTAACCCGATGTCAGTCAACTATGCAAGCAAAATTCATTAAAGTGAACTGAGTTCTTATAGTAGGAGTTTTAAGGGAATCAAAGGGTTGATACCCCAGGCACAACACTGAAGTTAATTAAAACAGTCTATATCAGCAAAATTCAAGAAAATTAAAAATGAGGGTTAGATCATATGGAGAACACTGAGCCTGTCTTAACTCTCCATCCCTCCATCCAATCTGTCTGTACTTACAAATATATGATTTGCTCACCGAGCCACTTGCAATTGGAAAGGCAATTTTGGGTGCGTCCTTTGCAGAAAATGTGGCCCTAGTGCATATATTCCATATCCAGGCAGTTTTGTCTTAATGCTTTTCAAAGTAGTTTATCTATTTTCCTGTGCTTACTGCATTCATAGGAGAGTGGCTGGTAGACTATCAGTAAGATGATGTGAAGTTTAAAAAATACACTGGGACTCTGTTTAAGGACCATCATGTAGGCCTGGGGAGAGGTCTTATCCAGCCTGTTCAGGCCTGCCTCAGCTCTGGCACTCCATTATTCATGCTGACCGAAGTAGATAATCAGGGGAGCATTGTTTAGGCACTGTGTTCTGTTGCAGTCATCAAGTTAGCATGCTGTGTTGGTGGATGGCCAGCAGAAGGGAATGTTGCAATCTTGGCTACAACTAATGGATTGGACTCAGAGGCAGCACAAAAAGTAACAATGAATAAAATGAATAATGGCAGGGGATTGAAATGGTGAATGATGCATTTTAAAATACTAAAGACTAAGTACTGTAAAAAAGATCATCGGGGGTACTGATGAGTGTTCACAAGAGAACTCATATGTGGATGGGGGATTCCATTACACAAATGCATCTTTTGTATATGCAGGGTGTGGTTGAGATGCATCAAATAGGAAAAAAAAACTTTACTCTAAGATACAACAGACAACAACAAATATTAGAGGAGGGTGCCCAGGGACTCTCCAGCAATGCTGGGCCCCCGACAGGTAGTGGGAAAACCCTCATCACCTTTTAGGTCCTGGAACCCGTCCCAGCGGCCTTTGTCGGGGTGCACCCCTAGGGGATGCGGACCCACGCTGGCACCCCCTGGGAAGACTGAGGTCGAGGAGAGCAATGAGGCAGACAACAGAGATGAGAAACATGATTGGTTTATTAATACACTAGGAAGGAACGGGAAGTATTACTTCCAGTCCTATGCTAATATCAGTGTACACTTACTTGAATTAACAGGAAGATGACCATTTTTGATACCAGACTGTGACATGGTCTCAGGTAAATACGGCCCAGGGCCAGTTCACAGGAAAGTAACATGTATGTGTGTATGTATATATTTTGAAATAAAAGGAAGGGAGAGGGCGCAACTCCTGTTTACCCTTACTGGGGACTGGGTCGCTACTCTGATCCCAATAGTAATAGTGATTTTTTTGAAAGGCTGATGGAGGTTGTTACCTCCCTATCAAGCCAAATAGAAAAGACAAAGAAAGGGGAGGCCACGCCTTCACCCTGGTAAGTATTCTTTGTTGGTACCACTATTTTAATAAGCTAATAACATTGTTCCCCCTAACTAGGTTATTAATAAACTAACAATTATTACCTATAACTTACTGCTAAAGTGGTTTAACAATCCTATCTATTACTAACTTAATTAACAGTCCTATCTATTAACAATCCTATCTATTACTAAGGTTCCTATTAATAAAACAACTTATCTATTAAAACTAACATTTAAAAGAACTATCTATGATAAACAAATTAATTAAAGTGGTAACAGTTCCAAGCTAAAGGAAGTCTTAATAGGTGTCTCTTGCACTGGAACTCAGCCAGCGGCCAGCAAGGCCCGGCCTAAGGTCGGTACTCGGGGTATTGTGCCTGCCCTGCCTGACAGGCACACAGTAGGGGGATCAGCCCCGCTCCCCTACTAGGGGTCCCTTAAGCTACTGGCGGGCAAGGTGTTGGCTTGTCTGCAGACCCTGCGCAAAGCACAGGCCTGCCAGTAGGTTAGGATAATTGTTTGATAAGGGTTTGTCACGTCCTGTAGTAGATAGCTGCTGGACTCGTGGCGGGCCCTGGGGTTCGCAGCACCAGAGACGCAGTACCTGCACGAACGCAGGCCAGTTTGACCTCTGGCATGCTCACTCTCAGGGACACCGCCTTGCTGCTGAAGCCGCCACCCCAGGAACGCAGGCTGGTGACAGTCTTGTGCCTCTCTTGGTGGTGACAGTCTTGCGACTCTCTTGGGTCTTTGCCCCGAAGGGCTGGCCTAGGGACTTGGTGGACGCTCTTGCAAGGCACGCCTTCCCATCCAGGGCCGCCTGGAATGGGCTGCGTGCCCTGCTTTTATAGAAGGTCCTCATGAATAATTCATGAGATCATTACCATGCAGGTAAAGTCCTCAACTACGTCCACACTCTGATGGAAAGTTCTGGAAGACATCCAGGTTCACCCAATCAGATTGCCCCTATGCAAATCTGAATACCCCTGACTCATGAATATGGATGAGCTCATGGAACAATTCAAATTCCCAGGGGAGCTACTGGTCAAAAAGAACCGTTACAGTGTTGCCAATGGGCAAGCAATGATAATTTAAAGCTTCATGTATCTGTGAGGATTTTTATCATACAGCCCATTCTCACCAAAATCATGCTGTCCCTGACTCACGGGAGTGATAATGCCTGTGTAGATGGTTTATACACGACAGAGGGGAGATCTTCCCCCAGCTATATGAAATCCTAAAAATATCAATTAAAAACATTAACACTAGTATTGTAGCTTAATGCTCCCAAAGGTTGCATCTTACAACAGGACTGCTACAGTGCTTTGTATTGTTACAGAAAATACCATATTTATCCAATGTTGCTCAGGTCCTTAACTCAAATGAAAGCAAAATGTACATGGATTATTTAAATGATTTTATTTTTCAAAAACAGTGCTGCTTTTATTTTGGGTTTCATAAAGATAGATTGTTAACAATTTTCCATTTAATTCCTTTTAGTAAATTTTTAAACAGGAATCCCATCAAATGTATTTTTTTCTTCACCCTTCTAAATCCTTATAATTTGTTATGCTTTACCAAAAAGGGACTATAGTCAATTTGATTTTCAGTAACGTTTTCTTCTAGTTTTCAAACATTAAGCATTGATTTTGCTGTGCCAAAACTGAGCACTACTGCAAATTTCTCCATTTTTCTGTCAAGTTTCTTGAGAAGCAATCCTACTCCTGGTTCATCCTATTTTTCTGGCTCATTTTGGTTCATCCTTTTTCAACATTCATTCAGTAATGTCAGTTTTGAGGACTGTATTTGATTTGGTGATTGTCTTTTTCTCTGTTTGGTTTTGTGAGAATAGGAACATTCTATTCTCCTTGCACAACTGAACCCGTACATTGTTTTAAATTATGATCAGAGAAAGCTATATACGAAATTTGATGGTCCTAGCTCTTACCATTTTAGAGGAGTTCTTGATCAAAAAAACAGACAGACTCTCTAAAATATACAGTAGATGTAGTATTATTAACAAAGGTAAACCCAAAACACAAAGGTTTTGCATTTTAAACCAACCTCTAGGATTAGGAGTATTTAACTCTGAGGTTTTGATTTAGTCTGCTCTAGGTTACCACAAGCTGTGTTTCAGGTTCCTGGTTCTGATTACTAATTGGAAGGTGTCAGGCTGATCCTGAGTTTTGTTTTGGATCCTTTTATAGGAAATACTATATTGGCCATATTCTCAGACTGTTCTTGTTCTTTTAGATTATTTTTATTAAGAGGATCACATATTTTAATGAATCTGTGTTCAGGTGTATCATTACCTGTTCCCTAACAAGTATCGGAGGGGTAGCCGTGTTAGTCTGGATCTGTAGCAGCAACGAAGGGTCCTGTGGCACCTTATAGACTAACACAAAAGTTTTGAGCATGAGCTTTCGTGAGCACAGACTCACTTCATCAGATGCTGGCATCTGATGAACCAGCATCTGATGAAGTGAGTCTGTGCTCACGAAAGCTCATGCTCAAAACTTTTCTGTTAGTCTATAAGGTGCTACAGGACCCTTCGTTGCTGTTCCCTAACAGTAGTCTATTTGTGACAAAGATGGAGAGTTGTTTTGAAGCAAGATTACAACCATATGTAGTCTTTTGAGTTTGTTAAACTGTCATGGCCCAGTATGCAAATATTCAAACACTTGTGTAATTTAACTTGTGTGAATAATCCCATACTTACATGATTTTAGGGTCAAAACATGACTTTATTCTGTGGTCTTTGTAGACATCACAGCTTGTGGCCCCAGATTTGTAGGTGAGATTTTGGTCCAGAGTGAAGATTTGGTCCATATTATTTATGAAAAATCTAGAATATTGGACTATGCTAAAAAAACAAATATTAAAGTAAAACACAGGAAAATGATGCAGTTTTTATGTCTCTTGGAAAGTGTTTAGATGTTAATATATAAAGCAGTTTGTTAACAGATCATATTGATATAGAAAAATAATTTCTGTTTACTTGCCTTTGCAGTAGTAAAATGTAGCTCTTGTAAAATGAATGAGTAACGTGGCTCCTTCTGTAACTGTGAGGTACAGTCCAACCCTGCCTGTTGGCACTACAGTAATGTGCCGTCCCACACCAACAATGATATTTGAGGTTTGCAGTGTATTGTGATCAGGAACAGCAAAATGGGTGAGTGATATTCTGCTCCATGTGAGCCTCCTGAAGGGAATATGTCATCCCTTAGCCATCTCCCTGGCAGTCCCTGAAGGTCCTAGACAGGGATAATGAGCTGTTGGTGGTGTGCTAAGGGTGGAAGAGTAAGATCAGAGCATCACTGCTCATATTGTTCTGCTATAGCAAAGGAATTAAGGGGAACCAGGAAAACAGGAAAGCTTCTGACCTGCCTCATTTGTAATAATTCTTAGAGCCTCTGTCTTCTTCATGTTACCCATTGTATTGACCTCAGGAGAAGGAATTGAATTGGGATTGTTCTATGTTTTCCTCTGCAATAGACAACTGGTGGCTGTCTTTAATTTGCACCATTATTGGGCCCAGTGCCATGTGGGGAAATGTCAATTCCCCTGAGAGAAGCTCTTCTTGAGAGGGAAGTTAGCAGCAAAGGCAGTAGATTTTCTCAAGGCCTTGTAATCCTGTTTGGAGGCCACCAGGTTATTCCTCTCTGCTCCCGTTGCCATAGCTTAGCTCCATGGGAACAATGAGATCCTGAGTCTATGTCCAATCCATCTGTAACTTGATTAGAGTTTCATTGAGTGGTGGGACAGAGCAAGTGATATCTTGCTTTTTTCTGCAGTGCCCTATGGAAATTTGCCATCACCAGCACTTGGCTCCATCTATTATTCGCTAGTCTGCTAACCTCATTTATCTATACTCATTTATCAGGGCAAATTAGTGTGATCCATTGGTGCATGGCTTCTTCAGTTCACTTGTATTTACAGCATATTAAATTGTTTCTTTATGAACACTTCTTGTTTAGTCTTAAAGAATGTAAAGCAGATATGAAAGGGGCTACCCCACATAACCCTTTTATGAGACCCACTCTATTAGACATAGATGCTCAGGGCTCCATATAACTTAATTATAAAGCATCAAAATATGAAGTGACAAAAGTGACTAATGAAAGAATGAAAGAATGTATCAAAATTTATTTGATGAAAATGGAATGTTTTCTCCCCTTAGGGTAATCTTGCAATGAAACAGCTCAGCATTTATATTTCAGTAAAATAATGAAAAACAAAAGCAGTTAGCTGAAGTTCTAAATCACAAGATATCCCGTGAGCAGGAGGATACAGTAAGAATTTTCATTCATTGCAGCCATCTGATTGGCTAAATGTCCTGAGCACATTATAAATGACAGTGCAAGACACCTGTTTTCTTTAGCTGGAAACCCTATTGTACTATATTTCCTATAATGGCTTTCCTAGCTGAAATTGACTGGTAGCTTCTTTGTGCCATCTTCTCTCTGTAAATTAAGCATGCAGACGGACATAAACAATATGCTAATAGAGGAGAAGGGGTGCTCTTGTGCTTAAAATGCAGGACTGGAATTCAAGATACCTGGATTCTATTTCCAGTCCTGCTATACACACCATGTATGACCTGGATGAAGTTACTTACTCTGTACCTCAATTTGCTCAGCCATAAATAATTAATGTGACAATACTTGGCTACCTCATGGAGATGTAATGAAGCTTTGTAAAATGCTCTGAGATCCTTAAATGCAAAGGAAGGCCACTTGAGATTCTCACAAAAGACCTAAGAATGATCTGTGTTTGCATAGTATATAGAGAAGGATGAAAGTCTCCTCAGAGAAAGCAGACAAAAAGTTAATCTCAAAATACAGGTCCAGCTGGCAATTTTCCAAACAACTTCTGAGTCAATGAAATGACATCTGAGTGTTTAATAAACTCTCTTACTTTCAGCAGTGTCTTCCAGTTCTTGATGAATGCCTACAGGTAGGAGTCACAGTAATTTGTTCATTGTTTACAACTATTGAAGGTCTATTTTGCCTTATGGTTTAATCCACAGCACAGTTACTGTGGAATTCAAATAATGCATGATGACGTATGTGGAATAAGTTACTATTTTCCCAAGGACCCATATGTGGAATTTCAGTTGGTATTAACAATGGAATCTAAATAGAGTGAAGTATATGCTTCCTTAAAATACACATTTTTTGGAATGAAGCCTCTGCCTTGTGCAAAGAGCTTCAGCAAAGAATTTGCATCTGTGTGTTAGCAGTGTTAATACTAGGCCTTATTAATCAAGCTATGAAGTCAACTACCTGTATTCTCTTTCTTCCTATGTGTATTTGTATTATTATTCAAGTTCTATCTTTTGTTGACATATATCATAGGTAAGTAACCATGTGAGGTCTTCTGTTGGAATGTTACAAGCTAAGATATTAAGAACATCCATATACAAACAGTTTAGTAACAACAGAAAGCAAGCTTCAGTGCTCCTATATGATAACTTCAGTCAAGTCAGTTACAGCTAGCGTACTTAACAGTGCAAGAAACATTATTACTAACTGTCACAGGAGTTTGATACTAGAATGCCATTCTAAATGCTGAACATTGAAATATTTCTTTCAGATTCTGTGGCATACATACATTACTTCTGCTAGTGCTGCAGATTTGATGCCTCTTTGTAGGCTTGGAGTGATGACTTGTGCACTTTGACAGATAGCGCATGGAATTTAACACAAAAGGAGAAGTCTGGACAGCTTGATAGTGTGTTGTTTGACTCCATTGACTATAGCATGAGATTGAATTAGTGTATGATTAAGTGATAGATACTTGTTCTCATAGGCAGAAGTTTGTTACAAAGAGTTTCTAGGTGTATGCTTCATTTATTTCTATTTCATTTGTTTCTAATTTACTTGAAATGCATTTTATGGAATAAATGGTTAAAGTTGGGATACAAACATGAGAAGTCTGCTCAAGAAATTTTTCCAAGTGTAATTGTTTGAAAGCTAAAATCTAAATTATATAGTTACATTGGCAGTGCTTTATGGGTGCACAAATGTCAACTTTTAACATTTGGGTAATTCTCTTCTTTGTAGACATAAAAATAAATGGCCCTAAAATTAGTTTAGGGTTGTAGGTTTAGTAAAGGGAACTAGTTATGGCTTCAAAAATAAATCAGGGGGAAAATATTTCTGGCATCACATCTGCCAGATACATCAAGGAACAGATATTTTACATGCCTGTTCAGTGTGATTCAGGAAACATGCACTCGCCTATGCTAGACTGGGCAGGTGGGCTCACAAAATTTATGTCCTTTGCTCTCCATTTTCTCACGTCTTACTTTATGGCCTACAGCCATACCATTTTGGGCTGAGATATTATCAGACGTTGCAAACTAAATTGTATCCAGAATGGTCAGTACTTAAACTCTTCAAGTGAAAGGAGAGGAATCGTCGGTGAATTGTCAAGTACCACTTTTCTTCTTGAGACGGCAATGAGCAAATGTTCTGTCATATGATTTTCAGTCATTGAAGTATTGTGGGTACTGTCTTTCATATAATATATGAAGTCAGAATTCCTGACCATTTAAAGATTTCATGTCCAGTTTTTGCTTGAGGAGAGAATTTACTCTGAGCATCTTAATTTCACAAATTGGGGTGTAGTTACAGTGTGCCTGCCTAAAATTTCCCCAACAATTTCAACTACATATGGTTTTCTTCACTTCCAATCCTAGACATGGCCTTCTGGGTGAAGTTCCTTGGGTCTACCCCCAGATCTTTCTGTCTTGTTGGGTTAAACCAATTTCTGCCATTGAATTGTCACAGTAGACAAATTCATTCTCTGGAGAGTACCAAATTACAACTATAGTTATGTTCCATTGTTGAATTTAGGACAAGATACTGCCCTCAATCCATTGCAGTTCTCCGACTGATATTAATCAGAAGTCTATAGGAAGATCAAGGTTAGGAGCATGTGGACTTTATGCAGTAAATAAACGTTTAGTTATTAGCATATTTATTTTAAGTGCTGATTGTCACTTTTGTTATCACTCAGTGGGGGATAGAACTATCACTGTTTTTGCCCTTTGCTTTTCTTCCTTTTCCAACTTTTTTTTAATCTGTCCTTTCTTTGTCTTTATGGCTGTGTCAATACTACATTCCACTTTTGGAGGAGAAATGCAAATGAGGGAGATCAAAAATGCAAACAAAGCACTGATTTACAAATCTTATGCTTCATTTGCATAATTTTGTGCGATCACGTTTCCGGAAGAGACTTTTCCTAAAACAAAACTGAAGTGTAGATGGTGTTCCTTCGAAACCACACACCCTACTTCCCCCACCACCCTGCTGCTTTTTGAAAGACCCCTTCTTCCTGGAAAAACTTTGGAAGAAGGGTTCCTTCAAAAATGTTTTTTTTTTTTTCTCCACGTCTATACTGCTGGTTTTGTTTTCAGAAAAGTCTCTTCCAGAAACGCAATCACATGAGATTTGTAAGTCAGTGCTTCATTTAAATTTTTGATCTTTCTCATTTTCATTCCTCCTCCAAAACGAGAATGTAATGTAGACACAGCCTACATGTCTTCCTTCTGTTGTTCTCTCCGAGCAGCAACTCCCAATTTGGACCCTCTGCAGGCTTCATCCCTTTCTCATCTGCTGAATTATTTAGCAATTAAATCATTAACACTGAGATACAAAATATAATAATTGATACCAAATATGGTGTTGGGTGGTGATGGCAAGGAAGATGGTAAGGTAATTAGGAACACAGTGCTGTACCCATTTATGCTGAACTCAAATTTAGAAGATTGTCTTCTCAACCATATGAGTTTGAAGTTTAGTTCAAAATGAAAGCCTCGGTTCTGCAGAATCTGGATAGGGGCCACATTAATAAATCCTGTGGCCTTGATCCAGCCTATTGGTCCAATGCTTGACCTTACTGCTGTAAGATATTTTAAATGTCTGTGACTCCAGGATTAAATGCTCCACGGACATTTAAGATAACATTTAAGTAGAATATGATTTACCATAATGGAAAAGACAGTTGGTCCATCAAGTCTGGTATATCATTTTATTAGCACTGATAATGTACTCAGCTAAATTTATGATGGTATGCATAGGAGGAAGGTACATAAACTAATGCTTATGAGAACACACCCAGTAAGTGTGTGAGAGGAGCTCACTTGTTCATGGCCTTTACTGCATATTGAGCTTGCTGGGATCATTCAAGTCCTTTTTCCTTAGAGCAGCCCACAAAAGTTCAGTGTCTGTCAATTTACATGGAAATTTTTAGATTATTTTTGCCAGAGTATCACTATAATTATTACCATTCTACAAGCTGAATGTTACATGCCATTAGCTATCATGCGGATCTGCAGTCGTGCCTTTGTACCAACTGCAGTTTGTTACACTCCTCCTTAGTTTTTACAATCCAAAATAATGCTGTGTTTCATCAGCTTGCTCTCCATTTCTCTTCCCAAGGAAAATTTCAGCCCTCTAAATACAGCCTGTGTGAGGCCTACATGCCACTTGTGCCCTAAATGCTGGGTCAGCAACCTTTCTGAGGTGGAGTGCTGAAATTTGACCTTTTGACCTCCGTGTAAGTTCTGAGTGCTGATCTGAGTGCAGATGATACTTTTAAAAAATTGCTAATAGTCCTACTTACAACAGCTTCATTGATAAATTAAGAAGGAGAGCTTTACTGTTTAAGTGCTGGTTGGTAGCATTAGGTGGTCAATCCACAGGCAGCATGGCTTTGATCAAGCTCCTGCATAAGAGAGGAGGGGCAGGGCTCAGTTCTCTCCTCACATGATGATGAAAATCAGCCTGCTTCCCACTCTTGGCCTGTGTGGCAGGGGTTGCTGATCTCTACCCTAAATAAATTATAATACAGCAACTTGTGTGTATCTCCATTATGCCTATTCTGAAGATTTAAATGGGCCTAGTGCTGGCCCCTGTTTGCAGTGACTATTACACTATACTAAAAACTTAAGTTGACCTATATTAAGTACTTACAGTTGTTCATCTCCATGCTGCACCCCCATCCCCACTTCAGTCAGTGGGGTGCTTTCTCCTCAGGAACACTTCCACCTCCCTTCCACCTCAATCTCCTGATAACCACCAGGAGGCTGGCAGCCACTGGGAATGGGGCAGCCACCCAATATATGGTCTCCCTGCCAGAGGAATATGGCAGCTTCCAGACTACTGGTGTGAGGTGTGGAGCTGGTACGTTGAGAGCAGTCTGAATGGGGGATCTGGGCAGCAGCTTAGCTGGAAACCTGGCACCTGGCAAAGAGAGGGCACGGGGGAAACTGGGCAATGGACAGCAGGCCATCTAGGAGACAAATGGACTTCCTGGTCAATTTGGAGCCATGAAATTGATATACAACACAGCCAAGAGCTGAAGTAAGTAAGCAGTCATCCTAAGTACACCAACATTAGCCCTGCACCTCTCCTGTTGGAGGAGTTACTTTGTAGGTGAACTAGGGCACTTATATCAGCAGAAACTAGGCTGTAGCATGTACATTGTTAGGTTTGCATCAGCTGTCTTACTTCTACTTGTGTAATGTAGACCAGGGCTAAGTAACTGGAGAATATCACAGAGTCAATCCTTTAGCCACAGCTGCACATGCAGGCCCTTAGACTTGTGGAAACAGTAATATCAGTGGGTATAAGGAATAAGAATGCAGATCTCAGCAGATCTGTTTGTGGGATGGGGCCCATATGTCATCAGATTTAAGTAGTGTGAATGTATGGATGATCTGCTGTAAACTCGTTCTAAACTATTAGAAGTTGAAATGTGTGCCATATGTAGTGAGAGAGATGATTTCCTCCAGATTTGCAGTAATGTCTGAGGTTTTACCTTTAACTTCAAGGTTGTAAAATATCAGTGATCTCTGCACAGATGGTCTACTAGGACTGTAAAACATTTTTGTTGACCTAAGCAAACTGTTTAACTTGCAAGGACAAACTGGGTAGTTTTTTTTTTTTTTTTTAAATAATAACGTACTTACTCTGACTCTATCAGGATTTCAAACAGTATTTGAGTTTTTCGGGTGTTCCAGTGGCTGCCACATGGTTGGATAATTTAAACACCTCCCTCCATTCTCTTTTCACCCCCTCCCACACACATATCTATGCTATAATGAAAATGCTCACATTTTTCTTTTTAAATACATAGGCCAAATGCTGCTTACCTTGAATATAGGGTGAGTAAAGTCAGCCAATACATAGGAAAGCAGGAATTTAATATATATATATAAGGTATACTGAATTTGTAATCAACTCTGTTTGTTATGGAGAAGAGTAACAAATTACAGTAGCCATAACATGTGAAAGCTTATGGCGTTCAATTATTCCTAATTAATAGTTAAGCATAAGGCTTTTTTATTTATATAGGAGATATCTTGTTGCTAATTTGGTAACAAAATACAAGAAGACACAAGAATGAGTCTCTGTTCACTTTGTTAGTTGAATAGTAAAGGCTTTCTTTTCTAGTCTAACCACTTGGTTTACATTTTATTGTTACTGTAGTTGGCTTAGATCTGTTTGAAAGATGTATATCCTTTAATATGGAATGCACATTTTTGAAGACAAGTTAATAAAAACCATATTGACCAAAAGAAAAAAATACTGATCATGATAAAAAAGTGGAAATTCATTATGTACCTACAAGTTCTTTGGATCTTTTTATCTAGAATCTGATTCTGAAACTATTGCAAGAAAAATTAGTCAGATTATTGCAAGAAGATAAGAGTAAGTGGAAATTAAATTATTCATATAAATGGAATGATAGCATTTGTCCTTTCCCTACCCCCCATTAGAAAACTGTCACCTTTGCACTTTCCTCAAGAGGATCTACTGCTACACATAGGCCCCAAAGATAGCAAACTCGTTCTTGATTTCAAGAAGGTAACACCAACACTAGCAAGTATTTTTTTATTCACAAAGCATAATAATGTAGTAATTTACCTATCACTTCAATGGAACTTCTTGAGGATCTCAAAGCTCCTGAAAAAAATAAAGCCATGATTGAGAAACTGGGGCCAAAATTTAATTTCCCAAACCTTGAATTAGTCTGCTAAATCAATGGGCTTCTTGTCAAAGGGTGCCACGCACAAAAGTCCCTGTAGTCATGGGGAAGAAGAAAAGGGGATGGTGAGTGCATTAAACTATGGCCATTACCCTGTTTATTTAGGAGCTAAACTGTAGCCTGCTGATATTTTTTAAACATGGCTTTATGAATTATCACAAGTCCTGTCAGGTCATAAAGTTAGGGAAATTGAAGCATGAAAGTTTGGGGCCTGGATTTCAGAGAGGCTGTGAATACATAACTGCTATTTATTTCACATGGGGCATTTTGTGCTGAACAATTCTGTGCATAGGAGACCTTGGTTTATCTTGTGCCTGTCACAGAAGAATCCTATGGGGAAATTAGAAATTCTAATCTCATTTTCAGTCTTGGGTTTTAACCACACTACTGTATCCCAAAGAATCATGGAAAAATAGGGCTAGAAGGAACCTCCAAATGTCATCTGTTCCAGCCCCATGTAAAAGGCAGGACCATGTATATCTAGACCTTTCCTGACAGGTGTTTCTCTAACCTGTTTTAAAAAACCTCTGCTGATGGGAATTCCACAGCCAGTGAAGGAGCAGGTGACAAAATTCCATATGAAGAATAAAAAAGCAGAGGGCTAGTTGTTGGTGGGGTATGCATGTGTAGAGAACTGAAAATTACAGTAAGGTGATAGCTGCAACAAGAGGGAAAACAGTGGGGAAATCTGTTCGACATCTTAGATACACACCACTGCCAGCAGTATGGGGAATTAAAAAAAAACCACCCTGGAAGTATGAGCATGTAAGCTAAATTATGACTTTATTGGCATCACTGAGACTTGGAGGGATATATTTAGACTACTTTTTGACTAATGGGGAGGAAATGGCTGTGAATCTGAAGGTTGAACGCAATTTGAGCAAAAATTATCATGACACAACAGATTTTATGAGTCTGAGGAACAGGAGGAGCGAGAGCAGCAGAATAAGGACAATGGGCTTTTTTAAAAGCAGACTTTAACAACCTCAGAGAACTGGTTGGTAAGGTCCCATGGGAAGAAAATCTAAGAGAAAAAAAGAGATCAGGAAAACTAGCAGTTTCTTTAAGTGATATTATTAAAGGTTCAACAGCAAACTACCCAATGCAATGAAAAGACAGGAAGAATGGTAAGATGCCAATATGACTCAAGCAGAAACACTTTGATGACTTGAAAATAAAAACACGGAATTCTACAAAAAGTGTACATAAGGACAAATTGCATAGAATAAGTACAAGATAGTTGAACAAGCTTGCAGGGACAAAGTAAGCATGACTAAAGCAAATCTGAGTTAGCAAGGGACATAAAAAGCAAGAAAAAGTGGTTCTATAAACACAAGAGAAACAAGAGAAAGATGACGGAAAGTGTAAATCCTGCAGGGAAGGAGAGCTAGTAACAGATGACATCAAGAAGGCTGAGCCATATCATGCCTATCTTGCTTCAATCTTTGTTATAAAGGTACATTGTAGCCAGATACTTAACACAATAATAACAACAAAGGGGAAAGAACATAAATCAGGGAAAGAACAAGTTAAAGAATATTTTGATCAGTTAAATGTATTCAGGACATTATGGTCTGATCAAATTCAACCCAAGTTTTTAAA
Source organism: Carettochelys insculpta (assembly GCF_033958435.1). Lineage (NCBI taxonomy): Eukaryota > Metazoa > Chordata > Testudines > Carettochelyidae > Carettochelys > Carettochelys insculpta. The sequence goes on from NC_134150.1 coordinate 22,353,159, forward strand.
AGAACTAGCTGAAGCAATATTGGAACCAATAGTGATTATCTTTGAGAACTCATGGAGGACAGAAGTGGTCCTAAAAGACTGAAGAATGGCAAACATAGGTACTGTAAAAAGGCCAACAAAGAGAACTCAGTGATTATAGAGCAATTAGGCCAACTTCAGTAGCAAAAAGTTACTGGCACAAATGAGTAAACAATCAATTTGCAGGCACATAGAGGATTAGCGTATTGTAATTGTCATCATAGGTTTGTAAAGAACAAATCGTATTAAATCCATCTAATCTCCTTCTTTTGACAGGATTATGAGCATATTGGGTATCTGGGAAGTGGTAAGGTATAAGATATGCTCATCCCTTGCTATATGAGCACAAATGGTTTCCAACTTCCTGCTCATAGGCAAAAACTCTTAAGAGGGACAATATATTACCATAAAATACATGTAAAAGCTTGATTGGTTCCTAGTGCTCCTAACTCAGCAAAGGAGTGGCAGCATGTGACACTGCTTTTGAAAGCTAAGTGAACTCTAGGTTTGGGGGGTGGGGTTGGGAAGGGTTAAAGGATAGGGGCAGTTTGGAGCCATGAGCAGGAGGGAGGGTTAAAACCTGGAGGAGGGTTGGGTCCGTGGTGCAGATGGGGGGCATTAAGGCTGAGGTGGGTTGAGTCCATGACGCAGGTGTGGGGGTTAAGGCTGCTGCAGGTTGGGTGTGCGGGGCCAGCAGTGGAGGGCCAGGCTTCCGCAGTTTGGGTGTGTGAGGCTGGTGAGTGGGGGGGTCAGGCTGCTGTGGGTTGGGGCTGCGGGGCTGGTGGAGGGGTCAGGCTACGGTGGATTGGAGCTGCAGGGCTGGTGGGGGGTCAGGCTGTGGCAGGTTGGAGCTGTGGGGCCAGTAGGGGAGTCAGGCTGCAGTGAGGACAGGGGATTAGGCTCGTATTAGCGGGGAGAGTTCACTTATCTAGTGAACAAAGGTAAGTATTTGTGTCCCTCATTTTAGTGAGTACCCATACATAAGTAAAGCACTCATTTAATGAGGTATCTTGTTTTCAGTAAACCTTTTGACACAGTCCCCACCTGACATTATCAAACACAAACTAGGAAAATGTGATATAGATGAAATTGCTACGAGGCGGGTGCATATCTGGTTGAAATATCATATTCAGATCGTATCAATAGCTTGTGAAGCTGAGGAGACATATTAGTGGAGTACTGCAAGGGTCTGTGTGGAGCCTAGAATTATTCAATGTTTTGATTAAAGACTTGGATAATAGGGGTGAGAGTATGCATATAAAATTTGCAGATGACACCAACCTGCGAGGGGTTGCATACACTTTAGATGATAGGAGTCAAAATCAACTTTACCTTGATAAATTTGAGAATTGAAATGAGAACAATTCAGTTCTGGAAATCCTTGACTGTACGGCGTTCATCTTAAGATGAATGGCACTTAGGTTATTTCTTAACTGTCACCCTGGTTCGACTAAGGACTTCTCAATACTTGATCCCACAATGGAGTGTACTGAAGTTCAAAGTTACAACATTTTGACTTACAATACAATTTTTAGGAACCAATTGTGCTGTAAGTCCAAGGACTGCCAGTAAAGATAAATGCAAAGCATTGCACTTGGGAATTAAAAATCAAATGCACCACTGCAAAATGAGGTTATAACTGGTTAGGCAATAGTACAGCTGAAAAGACTTTGAAGGTTATAGTGAATCACAAATTGACTATGAGTCAACAACATGATGTTGTTGCAAATAAAGCTAATATTCTGGGGTGTGTAAGAGGAGTGCTTGCTTATGTGAGACACAAGAAGCAATTGTTCCAGTCTGTTGGGAACTTGTTAGAACTCAGTTTGAATACTGTGCCCAGTTCTGGGCACCACACTATGAGAAAGATGTGGACAAGCTTTGGAAAGTCCAGAGGATACCAACAAAAATGATAAAAGGTACAGAAAACCTGACCTATGTGGATAGATAAAGGTTCGAGGAGAGAAGAGTGAGGCCCTGATAACACTCTGCAAATGTACTAACAGCTGCTGTAAAGAGGACAGTGATCAATTTTCTACATGCCCACTGAAGTGGGAAAACAAGTTTTGGGCTTTACTTTGCAGCAAGGAAGATTTAGCTTAGATATGAGGAAAACATTTCTAACAATAGGGCAGTGAAGAACTAGCTTCAGATGGAGACTGTGAATCCCCATTGTTGGAGGTTTTAAAGAACAGTTTGGACAAATACATGTCAAGGAAGGTCTAGGTTTACTTGTCCCTGCCTCAGCTCAGAGGGCTGGACTAGATAACCTCTTGTGATCCTGTCCAGCTTTGCATTTCTATGATTCTATGATGCCAATACACGCAAATCAGATTTGTAGATGCACTGCTGGAACTGCGATGCTTTGTGATTATATTATAAGCTGGAGGGAATGGGGAAATGGATTTTTCTGTGAAGGCATGTCTTTGTCACCATGGGTTTGAGCCTCAGAGGGACTGTCAGTTAAGCTAGGGTAAGGGAATGGTATTTGCCTTCTCTAAAGACTCTGCTAACTTTTTAGTACAAATTAACTGGTCAATAAAGGCAGAAGACGATGAAAAATGTTTTTGTGAAAACTGTTTGTCATAATTTAAAAGCCTTGAAACATTTCGGCCTCTAATTTGCCCCTCCCTGCCCCCACATAAATCAGGAACATATTTGTGGAAAAAGTGCTTTGAAATAATTCTACCAGTTCTAATTCTCAGAAAACATGGACTGAGTGTCTTGAACCATATACTGAATTAACCTGTGTGAGGCAGAGCAATATCTTTCCCTGTTTTGCAGAGGCATGGAGAGGAAGTGATTTTTCCAAGGTTACACAAAAACAATGTGGCAGAGCTAGGAAATTAATCGTATTTTCCTTGATCCCAGTCAATTGCCTGAGCCAGAAGCCCAACTTTTCTCCCATCTCTCTCCATTCTTTCCTCTCCATTATTGCGTTGGAAGCCGTTAGACAACTGGGGACCTATCCCTGAACAAATTACAACAGGGTCATTTCAAAAAGCTTCATCAGTAATGTTTTTTTCAGCTTTCCAATGCCTACTATCTCTATATTTGATTGATTAAATCAAAGATGGATCTGCTCTCATCAGACATGTTAGATCTGGAACAAAGACCCTTAAACTGTTCAAAAAACAATTGAAGGGTCTAGGAGACAAGATTAATGAAGCACAGGTGCAAAACTTTCTAGTACTAAATCTGTAACAGGGTTTGACTAAAGGACACAGCTTTTGTACATGGCAAGATTAATATAATTGAAAACTTTATACAATCTCAAGCCTCCACTGAAGTCAATGACAAAACACTCATTGACTTCAGCTGAAAGGGATTTTCTCTAAATCTTTATCAAACATAAGATATTTTGGGACCTTTTTTTTGTGGGGGGGAGACTTTGAGAGGAACCTGTTTATTTAATTTCTTTGGTAAATTTGATCCTCTTATTTCTTCTCCTTTTCTAACAATATTCCATATATTTCTTAAATAGTCAATATTAGGTTATTGTTTCCTTCCTCTCCTTTAATTTAGAAAGAAACAGTGATATTAGCATTCCTGTGAAGCCAGGAATGTCTCACAAGCAAGAAAAGTAATAGAATACACCATTTTAAATGTTTATACATACGTACATACATCTAGATGTAGTTTTTCCATATATTTGTAAACATAACTAAAAAATATGGGCACTGCACTCAGAATTTTTGTCCCAGGGTTTCCAGGCTTCTCTAGATGTTTTGGTTTTGCTTTGCCTTTTTTTTTTTTCAGAAGAAATTTCCACTTTATTATTATTTTTATTAACCACAGCCTTTCAAATTTGTGACAATACCCTATTCTACCACAGTACTGTATTTGCATCAAGGAAGAATTTTACTTAAAACCAATGGCATACAGTGACCCAGAGTTAGGCCAAAAGGCATCTTATTTAAATTACGTTAGTGTTGAGTCCTGATAAGGATTTTTTTAAACAATTGTCTGCTGCCTGACTATGCATCACCCTTTCCCCATCCTCTCTGTATGTCTTGACATGCTTTGGTGGTAAATTAGCTATATGCTCATCCTTGTGGATGTTGAAATAGAAGTTTTTTTCTGTATTTGACCATAATTGCTAAGATTTTTCTATTGTTCCTGTGATGTTTGAGTCCTATATTCTAAGACAATGTTGTTGTTTTCTATGCTGTTTTTTTTTTTCTCCAGTGCCTCCTTCTGACTGCCATGCAGGAATACATGCTCTATAGAAGTATGGAGTAAGTATTTTGCAGTCATGGAGGTGATTCATAGCATTTTATTTTGCATCCATCTCAAAGGGTTAATTTGATTTCAGTTCTAATAAAATTATAGTTTAGTATTTTTTTAATTGAAAACTGACCTTTCCAGAAGCTGTTTTGTAGCAAGAGTAAAACATTCGTCCAGTGCAAAGTTAGCTTTGTGGTATGGTCCCCCACTCACCGAAAAAGAAACAAATTGGCACTTTAGGATTTCAGCCATGGATTTCCATAACTGTGCATGTCTGGGTTAGGCAATTGAACCATTTAAGGACCTAAAATAAATGTCTTTATTTTCAGAAGTTGGTGCAATAGGACTTTTGGGTGCTCAGCATTTCTGAAAATCAGACACATTTCATACAGATTTCAGGGCCTGATGCTGGACACACAAACATGGAAATGAAGATTTGAATGTGCCTTTCCCAGGAACAATGGGAAATAATTGGTTAATATGTTGGCTATGACTTAGATCTAGTTAATACTATGCTGACACTGCAAACCCCTGAATTGTGCAGTTATTCATGTAAATATTTATGCATTTCAGCTCTGCACGATGCTACCATTAACCAAGCACATAGTCTTTTATAAGGTGCACCTGAAATTTGTCCTTTTCCTTCTTATTGTTCTGCAAACCTGATGTGAGCCTATGGCCCTTTGAAGGTCTAAGGAAAGTGATTTATGCCACTGTCTAATGCTGAACTGGAGGAAGAGACACGGTGAGTGTGACCTTATTTGTGTATCTGCTACCCATCTTCCCAGTGTGAACATTCTGGGCATTTTGCGTAGGAATAATTTAAGATTTGGATGTAGAGAATGAAATATTATGATCCCTACTTTGTGATAAAGATAAATAAACTATGTCTCGTATACCTTAAGTGCAGAGTTGTCATAACCAAAACCCCTGTCTTTGCAGGTTTTTGCAGTGGATGCTTAGGAGGGAGGAGAGAAAGGTCTTGTGGTTAGTCTGGGAATCCTGGGCATCAAGGACTCTGCTCAAGGGTTGTATGCACTATTTAGACCCCACTGTACTCTAATCTCAGAGCCAAATGAACTCTGGTAAGGATCTGAATCTCTGTTATAGAAGTAACATTAAGGCTCCCTACCCAACACCCTTAGAGCTGAGTGAGGCGCCTGAGGATCCAGACCCAGTATCTGATGGCGATGGGTGGAGATGCTGGTGCACAGTGGGGCTAACAGTCACCATGTGTGCTGGGGCAAGGTGGGAGGGAGATCTGGCTCCACATCCCGGAAGATGCAGGTCCAAGGGTGGAAGGAGCACGGCCTAAGGTTGCCAGGTCTTACAACCACCTGGATCATGGTGTTGCTTTCCCAGCTACGTGCACTGGCACAGCAGCATTTGTGGCATTTCAAAGGCTTATGGAGCTCCAGGCCTCTTTGAAATGTGGGGCAACCGCCCTGTTTGCCCCCATCAGTCAGCAAGCCTCTTGCTGTGGTAAGAGGTGAGACAATGGCAAAATGCCAGGAAGCACTTTATCCTAGAAGCAGGAGCTGGACCTGCTCAAGTGCACTATTGGTCTCAGGACTTCACTGTCCGTGGACTACTGTGAGTGAGGTTCCCAAAGAGGGAAAGTGGCATGCAAAAGAGACACTTGTCTGTCAGATGTTCAAGTTAGCAGGTGGGAAAGCTGAGGCAAAGGACTAGTCACAAGGATACTGAGGAGACAGATGCTTTGATGGTTATTTTGTTAAAAAAAAAAAACTTTTTGATTTATTATGTTGTATTTTTACAAATCAATGCTATGTTCCTTAAACTTTTCTTGTTTTATACACAAACCCAGTGCTTGTGAAAGAAGCATTGCTTGTCAAGGCAAACCACAGAAGGTATTTAGTTTTTCTGAGGTTTCTGAGATTTACCCTTATATGTTTGACTCTGTTGCTGCCAACATCACCTGGCTGAAGGGTTACACTTAGAGCAATGACTATGTCATGGGTTTATATATGCTTGTTGAGAATAGGCCGATTATATCATCTTCATCTCTGTGGTTATGGCTGAAATTTATTCAAAGGAACATGAACTACAGCAGATATAATATATACCAGTCTCCCACATAATTTCTTGGTACTAAATGTGTGGATTAAGTTTTAAAAGCCACAACAGATATTGATGAAAAACTGATAATTGAAAATTTGCACAACCTAATTTGAAAGGATTATATCATCCCAAACTCTGTACTTGTGTAGTTCAAAATAGTACACATTGTGTCTCTTTAACTCCAGGTGTGTGTGTCTTGCCTTTTCTTGGAAGTGACTGTGTACAGGCAGAACATAATTGGCAGCCTGTGACATCCCTGTCTGCAAGTGTCTCTCTAAATGGAGCATATTTCAGCCTTTATCTAGTGATGGCTGTTACCTGAGAGAAGCCCAGGGCCATCTCAAAGGGCTTGTAGCGGCTAATTGTGCCTGTTAGGACTAGCAATTAGCTGGGGATCTCTCGACTAGGCAGCTCCGACACCCACTAGCTTTCAGCTCTTTTCACTTCCTTTCAGTTAACTAGCTGTGCCTAATAGAAGAGACAAGGGACAGGTAGGCAAGTGTACAGTCACGGGGGGGAGGAAGAACAGGGAGAGATACAAAAGCATTGAAATAAAAATAGACAGAGTTATAATAACAGAAAAAGTATGCTTTGCTTATTACAGAAACAACACATTACCGTACAGTGGCCTATCCCTTATTAATAGGTATTGGAAACTACCTCTGCACTATTTGCAAAGTTTATGCTTAAGCTTTAAGATAACAATAAAATCTAATTAGGTATAGGTCATAAAAGAGATCACATACATATGGTGGTTGCCGGTTACCATGGTGCAAACAATGGTTTCAATGGAAACATGAAGCAGAACATCTGAGAATTAAGATAATAAATCAGTTTCATTGAATAATAAAGCCTTGCACTTACCCATTAATTAAGGATAATCGTATGCCATAAGCTTTTGTGTGCAATAAGTAATTTGTTACTCTTTACCATAAATATATAGATGATTAAAAATTCAATACACCTTACAGGTAGTGAATTCTTACCATCCTCTGTTTATGTTACAAAAGAAAGATGTGAGCATTCTTCCTACATTTATTATTTGTAGTGGAGGAGAATGTTTCAATTATCCAACAGAATTTGAGGGGGGTTTTTTATACCAACTGAAAGAACTGAGACTATCAGCTGCTGTTTGAGATCTTTGTGAAAATCATTAAACATTATTGAGATAATTCAAAGGTTTCTACAATTGTTCATAAAATAGGCCAGATTTCTGTGATGTATTGGGTTCCCAATAGTGACTTAAGGCATATTGTATAATGCAATGTACAGTAACACAATACATGTTGCTCTTATATTGGCCATTTCATACAATGCATCCTAAGGTGCTTTACAATCCCTAACAAATACACCTTAAAATCCCATTGAACTGTGTATGCAACTGAGAACAAATGTCTTAAGACTAGCCTTCAAACCAAAAATAGTATCTGTCTCTTGAACCAAACAAGAGAGAATAGTCCAGATTCATAGGGTGTCAGAACTAAAGAGTCAAGACCTGCAGTATGGAGCTTATATCTGGAAACCAATGGCAGATATTACTCAGACCCCAGAGCAGGGAAGAGTAATTTATGTACTACCCCTTTTTAAAACCTTATTCTGATTTACATTAAAATTCAGTATCAGGATTTAGGAAATTCTTTTTGAAACAATTTTCATTAATATGTTTATTAAAGGCCACCTTTTATGTGGAATAATAACAATACCTATCACTTAGCTCTTTCCATCCGTAGATCTCAAAGCACTTTACAAAGGAGGGAAGCATCATTATCTCCACATTACAAATTGAGAAACTGAGGTTCAGGGTGGTAACATGACAGGCCCAATGTCATCCAGCAATCTAGAAGCAGAACTGGAATTAGAAGCCAGGTCTTCCGTGTTCCAGTCCAGTGTTACGTCCACTAGACTTCATTGTTCAACCAATTTTGTTAGCATCAAAGGAAATGAGCAGCAGTGTACACTGGTGCCTTTTTTTAATGTTAGAAAATATACCAAAAATACCAGGTAATTCTCAGCCTTTAAGCAAAGTGATTTATTTGCCTTTGATTCTCTGTTTCTGCCTTTCTCTTTTACCACCTCCCAAAGCATCTCTTCAGCTGACAGATACTCATCTTTATTACAATGTTGGGAAAATAGGGAGTAAAGGGAGACCTCAGTTGTACACAATTTATCAACAGTTGAACCATTTCAGAGTGCCTCTTATAAAGTGTACAAAGCCAGCAAACAGATGGGCTGAGGAGCTTACTGGACAGAGCCCTGACATTTTAGCTTGGGGATCACAGTTTGAGTCCAACTTGAAGCACTAAGAAAAATGAATCTGGTGATCTGAGTTCAGCTCCTCTTGCACAAAGCCATCATACATAATTCAGTAGAAATTTGGCTGTTTTCTATGAAAACCTTTCCATTGAAGAAACCTAGTACATTTTGCATGCATCCTGAATTTCCTCTTAACCCTTGTGAGGGTACCGCCTCCATGCTGACAATAGTGTGTGGGAGCTAGTGCTGTTGACTGCACACAACCTCACTAGTGGATGCGGGAATATAAATCCTTTAATGCTTATCAATACATAAGTCGCTCTCTCCCAAAGTATTAACCAGAATCCCAGTGAAGTGTACAATTCCATGTGACATGCTCACGACTCAAAAGAAAATGAAAGGCTTTTGTGAATTTTAAGAGTAGGTCTGGAAAATATGTTTCTAATGGAAACTAATCCAAATCCTCCAAACTAAACTTAATGTTAAACCTGACCTTTGGATTTAAGAACCACACATTTTCTCGGGAAGTTGAAGGCATGCTGGATAGAGGAACAAAAGAACAGCAGGAACAGATGCCATTATTTGGCACACAGTAGGGAGAGAAGCATGGAAAAGGCATTCTCTGCAGAAGATATTTGCCTTTAACTCTCTTTGTTTTCTCTTAGGGAGATAAGGGTAGGCACTGCATCGGCTTTTCTCTTTACTTTAAAAGGCTAAGGGGTGGGGGGAAGTTTCTTAAAAAAATTAAGAACATGGTAGTAAAAACTATCTGTTATCTGTTTTATGATGCAAGATTGCGTAGTTTGCAAAGAAAGGAAAAAGCTGAACAGAGGGATTGAGAGGAATTTCCTTAGCATAACTATCGCAGCCACTTACTGTCAGCAAAGTATTTAAAAACTTGAGGAAGGTAAGGGAGCAGAGGGAACAATTAAGTTTCAGTCTTTACCACTAAAGTGTATATGTTGAAGAATATGGACTGCAGTGCTTATGAAAGGAGCTGAATGGACAGCCCTCTATAATTTTGTCTCTTATCTTGGAACTGACATAGCCAAAACAACACTACAAACAGCCGTCTGCAGGATGGTTATCTTTAGCAGCCATAGCTCAGACTCCAAGAGTGTGAATTTGGAGTGTGAACTTTTCAGTTGTAGTGTTATCCTGGAGACTACAGGTAGGAGGGAAAGGTGCAGTGTACTGTAAGACCCAGGATATTAGAGAGGTGGTGGATGGGGTAATATGTTTTAATGGACCATCTTCTATTGGTGAGATAGACAAGCTTTTGAGCCCCACAGAGCTCTTCCTCATGTCTGGAAAGGCTTAGGTGAGGCAGAAGGTAATTCAGTTTCCATGCTCATTTAGATCCCATCTATGCATGTGTTCAAGTGAATTGTCTGTTGTAACACCATGGACTAATTTCTTTGAGACTATTGCATGTTTGAGGGGTTTTTTTGGAGGATCAGGGTCTTACACGTTAACCTTTCTTCCTAGACTGTCATCAAAGATTGTGGGAATCAGTCTCTTTGCCCACTGTGACTTTGGCTGAGACCACAAACCCATTTCATGTGAGCCATCAAATACCAATGATTTTTGGTGCAAAAATTAGCAGTAGCAAGAAATTAAACACTTAATACTAGCTGATATTTAGTCAAGATGTAACAATTACAATTGGAGTTTCATGAGCTACTGATCAAATTAAATTGTAGTTCATTATGCTTGTAACCCCTACTTAACTTTGTGGCTTAAGTTTTAGAGGTGGAGTTGGGGTACTGTTGATCTTTTTCTTGGCATTGTCTGGTTTCTAGTATTAGGAACAGAGAATCCCCCGTGAGTGATATTTATTTTTACTGGGTCTGCAGTTCACAAGATAACTTGACACCCTGTCTGTGAGAAAACTGTTGGTGTACAATGTTAAGGATTTAATGACCCAATATGCATTCCTAGTACAAGCTGGGCCCCAAGGAGGCAAAGATAATTTGGAGGGGCTAGGAGAAGGGAAGTAAAGGAGGATTATCACTAAAGCAAACAAAACATCAGTCAGATTATCTATTAAACCAGTAATAAGACTATCTCTTCACTTTCCACATTCCTGAAGCCTCAGAATGTGAAACCTCTGGGCTTGCTGGTAGGTGCTCAGGTAGTTAACAGATATGGTTGCTCCACTTTTCATGAGCTCAGTGAACTGGCAAGTTGTGCTCTGTCAATATCATGGTGAGAGGAAAAATCTGTGCAATAGGGCAGAGCTAAGCAAATAGCCAGTCCTACATCTCAATGCATGTTATATAGCCTTACATAGAGAGGCCAAGTTCAGTCTTGGTCCCCACATGTCGTGGAGATCATGGTCTATTTAAAAACCATTTTTCATACTTCCTTCTGGGATTTCTTCCTCAAGGACAAGTGTAGGAGTTTAGATCCCATAGGAGCCCATTCTAGGAGCCCGTTAAAGTTAGCATACTTCTATAACACACAAACAAAGTAAATCTGAATATGAAAATTGGGTACATACCTGCCTATCCCTTCATATGCGCAATTGTTTTAAACAAGGGACCTGAATGAAGCAATGCATTTAAGTATGTAACTGTAAGCACAAGTAATTTCATTGAAATCAATGGCACTCTTCACCTAAAATTAAACCGGTGTCAGGGTCACAGAGTTTAAGAGAGACCAGGCCCACCAACCGGGAACGCAATGGGGGCAGTTGTCCTGGGGCCTGGCATTTCAAAGAGCCCTGGAGCTCTGGCCACCACCGCTGCTGAAGTAGCTAACAGCCGTGGCAGCAGGAGCTCCAGGCCCCTTCAAAATACTGCATAGGGCTCTGAGGAAGTGTGGAGAGGCCCAGGGCTGACTGCCCTAAGCCTTACTTCATCTGATGACCTTAGCTCTGCTCCTTCTGGGGGCAGAGAGCTGAGCCCCCCTACCACCTTGCCCCTGGGCCTGTAGTGGCTGTTAAGTCATATATAGGTGCTCCTCTGGCAGTTGGTATAAGGATGAATGTCACTCACATAAAAGAAAAAATAATACAAGTAAATTTACTCACAGGGTTTTTCCACATTTTACTCAGTGCGTTTTGTGAGTCTGAGCTTAGAATCAATTTCACTGGCTTTTTACATCAAGCACGCACAATAAGGCCCTTTTACACCATATGTGGCAGGCAGAATAAAGGAGCTTTAATGTGGCTTCTACTGACTTTGGAAAGTCCCTTTACATCGCCAGACCAGCATGAAACAGCAGTAGAAATGGGCCTATAGAAAAGAAGTTATGACACATGCTGGCAAAAATGTTAGCCTATGTGTATAAAAGTTACTCACATGCAAAGAGATTTGCTGGACTTTCTGGTCACATATATTTTCACAAGGACAGTGCAATCCAGTGTTGAAAATTTAGCCCAAACTCTTTAATCCCTTTCTCATATCAAAATATTTCCACAGAGATGGTTTCAGTCATTTCCTTGATTTGTTGGAACTCAGAATAGCTTGTTAGAAAAGCAGAAACTTCGTAATCACTTTGCAGTGGTTACTATAGGCCTGTTATCTCCCAAAGGCTTAGGTAACAAACGCAAATTAAAGGTGATGCACAGTGTGCCCTTGTCAGAATTACAGGACTGCCCCCCAACAGGGTCTATCATCTGTGAATTAATCTGAAATGGATCCTTTTCCCCTTGCCTCTCCCCTCCAATGTAGATGTAAATAAATGAAGAGAGAACAACATGCAGGTGCAACCAAGGAGAGGGGTTATTTAGGGAATGAATACAAATGGGGGTGAAATGGGGAAGGTAACAGATGCACAGGCTCAACAATGGGGTGGGAAGGCAAAGGGGAAGTTGACCTGGGGCCTAACATTTCAAAGGGGCCGGGATCGCCAGCTGCAACCACTGTTACTTTGGCCATGGTGGTAGCTAGAGATCCAGGCTCCTTTGAAGTGCCACGGCAGCATTGCACCACTGCTTTTTCTGTCTTGGAGGTGGGGGAGCTAAGGGCTGACTGTCCTAGTCCCCACCTCTTCCAGGAGCACAGAGACAGTCCCCCCATCTCACCTTGTCCCAGGGCCTGCATTGGCTGTTGGCCCCACTGCCAACATAGGCCTAACAAAGATAAAACAAAACTGGAGACAGTGACGGCAAACATAGGGGCATAAAGCCCAGCTCCAATAAATCAAATCCTGTGGCTTAGTAACAATTGATAAGTCATAGTCCTTAGTTACAATGATCTTTCTTTCCTAGGATGATAGTGGCAATGATGGAGGTGCCCTAGACATTTTGTCTGGTTTGGAGCCCTTGAGGAGGACCACTAGGGAGTCCTACAATGTGTCTACTAGGGCTGGTGACAGAAAATGAACTGCAGGCTGACGATGTCACGAAAGGTCGGCGTTGGTGAGGAGAGAAGTCCTCTTCTTCCTCCGTAGTAGGTGCCGATTGAACTGTCCCTCATTGTCAGATGGCAGACTGGATGGAACAACATGCTGCTGCCACTACAGCAGACAGCACTGAGTCCTTATAAAGCTCCCAAAGCAGGAAAAGTCTGTGGGAAATGGAGCCTTTGTGACCACTAAGGCAGGAAAATCCAGTTCAGACCAGTTTGGTGTGGCCACTGTCTGAGGGGAATCCAGCATGGCTCCTTGGGTTGAAGGTCACAGACTCCATTTTAGATGTCCACCTAAACACCATTCACAACAGTTAAATCACGTATAAGAAACTGTGAACAGCCCAGTGCTGTTTGCCTGTTAAGAAAAAAAAAAACCTTAAAGGGAGGCAAAAGCTATTTTGGTAATGTTTTTATCTATTCTGTGACTGACATCAATAACACATAACTGTTCCATTGACATTGTCTCATGTCCAATGGACTCACTGACCTGATTCAATGTCAGCTCAAATGCCTCGTATATCATAAACACATATGAATTGCAACAGATCCATTACACCGTGTTGAGTCCAAAAGTGCCCGAGACCTGATGTTAAGTCAATCGGCTATTTTAATTTTTAGAATGTGTGCATTCCTTCAAACATCTATGTAAAGGACCAATGTGATGCTCAGTATAATGCCACTGGAAGACCTCTAAGCATTGTATGAATTCATGAATTATAATTATGTCAATAGTTGTTCAGATCCTATGTTGATAAGAGCATGGTATAAAAACCCAGATATATATGTTATACCTTGTCAGGAAAGCCTGCAAATCTGAAATGTCATTCTCTTATAATGTGAGAATATATGAATCATAATATTCCCATTAACACTGTGTAAAATATGAAGTAGATGCTGGCAGAATCCATTGACAATAGGAGTTTTAATGTACATTGATATGCATTTTAAAGTGTGTCATCCTGCCTCCCTGGGAAAGTCTTGTCTTATGTTTCCTTCACTGCCCTTAAAAACAAAGACAACTGGAATGAAAACTTTTTCAAGGCTTTACATTAAACCCTTTTAGCAGTATATAAACATTTTTTCCACTGCTGAGCCTGCTTAATAGTCAAAAACTATAGGAAATGGAATATACATGTACTGCATAAAAATGATGTGCTTGGTTAGTGATAGTTTAGAAGAAATAAGTACATCAATCATGGAGTAGCAGGTTGTCAGCTCTTTATGTGTAGGAAAAACATTGAACAAAGAATGTGATGGATGTTGGGCACCATTTACAAAAGTTTCATGCCAAAGTTGATTTACAGTGAGCTCTTCCCTCCCTCCCCAAAAATTATGCAAAAGAAATGTTCAAGAAAATCTAAGCAAAATATCATGCTCCCTGTTCTGACATGTGTGTAATTACAAGCTCATTCTTATTGTGAATTTTCTGTTTGACTGGTAAAAATGTATACTCTTAATGATGTTCTGCCATTCAAACATAGCATGGTAATTTTCAGCAAAGGAGGACTGGAAAAATTAGCATAGTGTGTAGAGGTTCAGTTCTTAGACATGGATCAAACCCTGCATACAAGGCCTTTGCTCAGAGACCCTGGAGGCTAAGAGAATGAGTCCTCAGGCATACCTAGAAAGGTTGTCCACTCAGTCTATGGACTGGAGGAGTGGATGTGGATTGTGGCTGTCCCATGCAGTGTTTCAGCATAGTTTCTCTCAATACACTTTCACTGACCATATCTTGGGCCTGCCCAGAACTTCTTGGGATGGTACTGATGGAGACCTGACACCAAAGTCTATGCAGTACTCAGGTACCACCTGAAAAGGTGTGAAGACCTGCAGACTAAAACTGCTAAACCTAAGCAACAGAGTTTTGCACAGCTCTATTCTTGAGCCAGATTCAGAAGTGCACAAGACTAACGATGTTAGTTCCAAAAAAGCTACACAATATCTTTCCTCATGAAATAACAAAACAGTTCAGCTACTACAGAGATTCTTCCTTTCCAGCTCAGCAGTTTTTTTTTTTTTTCATTCTCTGTATCTCTTCTTTAAGGCAACCCATTCACTCTCCCTTGCATGGCTCCCTTCATTATACGGATTTATGCTGCACACATGTGAGTCTACTTAATCTGACAATAGCTCTCCATCCCTATTAAGGGTTCTGTGACGGAGGGGTAATTGTACATAATAAGAAAACACTGCACAAAGACAGGAGAGATTCTTTTTGTCTTCAGCACACAAAAACATCTTTTGACCTGTACCATTGATTTATTTGATATTGATATAGCCACCATACACACCAAATAATTGCAATTCATTTTTGCACTTGGCCAAAAATAGTTACGATCTTTATCGATTTCGTATCCAAATGGATAGTGAAGTATTAGCATGGCTGGCATGTGCCAGCTACCTCTATTCGCTCCTAGATAAAACCAGAGAAAACGCGCATACTGATTGGCACATTGCGCATCCATTGAAAGTGGTAAATTGCCCACTGAATCTTGTCATTAATGTCTCCTGCTCTCTGCTATGCCTGAAACTCTCAGCTTGAGGTGCCATCTGGGACTAGCTACTGGAGTGTCAGGTAGAGTAGGGTGAAAAAGGCTGTAGGCACTCAATGGAAGAAAATTCCCATGGGGCTCCCATCTTGGAAATTCAGCCATATCATTACATTTGAGGGCTGGAAGCAGAGGTATTTATAGCTCTCAGGCTGACCTGTCCTATGGTCCATTGTGGGGCAGGTGACCTAGTGGAGAGTGCAATCTCTCACCTCGTGGCAGGATGGGCCTTTAGTTCAGTTTCTCACCCTTCTGTGTGGCTTACCCTTTCCTCAGCAACTTCTTAACCCTCTCCTCTATAAATCAGCAAGTTGGGTGGAAATTAAGCCTATGCCATTCCTATAATAAGGGCGGTTAGTAGGAGATCTCAGGCACTCCTTTGAACATTGGCCATATAGAGACAACAATGCTAGGCATTCTGGAGTGCCCCAGAGCTGCCTCATTGGATTTCTTCCTACCATCCATCTCGCCCAGATTCTTCAAGGGTTTCTTAATAAGTAAAATAAAAGAAAAACAGATGAGCCAACAGTTCCACTGGGCTCAGCAGGTTGCCTTGGAGAATTCTTCAGAGCCCTTGTTCAGCAGCTTTCAGGATAGGTTTGTCTTCCTGGGTGACTCCTGTGCTGAGTGGCTCTCTTTTAAGCTTCCTATCCAGTTGGAGCCTGCTCTGCAGGCCTGGAGGTTCAGGGCCAGCTGAGCCCGGTTTGGTTCTCTAACCCAGGGATGGGATTGTACACTCCATTACATGACCTCAGACCTCTTGCTTCCCTGGGATCTATGGGAGACTAGGGCTATCAGCGTAGAAGCCCTCTGCCACATGGCTGTTTTGGTCCCAGAGTCCCCCTAATGAATGATATTAGTTATTCCTAGTGGGTCCTCTTAGCCACAGCTTTTCCTGGGGATCTCCTTTTAGAGGGGGATTATCCACCACAGAGGGGACTTTGCCAAACAGATAACATAATCTGGCAGATATATTATCTTCTCCTTTTAATCTCCACAGAGGATTATTCATCTCTCTCCATAACCTGACTTAGCCATCTGTTTCTTGGTCCATGCGGTCCCTGCCCCACTTCCTCAGAGATCTCTTTACTTGTGGTAAGCCTTTGAAGGATAGGGCAGGACAGCATGCCATACACAGCTGACCCCCCTGCCATACGCATGCATACGGTGCACCTCTCATTCCAGGGAGATAGCCACATCCCATGTGGCAGGAATGCACCTCATGGATGATGATGTTCTTCTTCACCCATATCAATCTGCACTTAAAGCACATCTTGAAATTGCTTTGCTGGTTAGCTTTAGGCACCACTTAGGCAGTTCAGTAACTTGCAGGTGTGCACTAAATCTATCTATGTCATTTAATATAATCTAGCTGGGTTTAGATCTGAAATATTAACCCCCTCTGAATTAACCTGGGGCATTTTTGACTGTCATAAGGCCATATTTTGGCTCCATAATTCTCATTGTGGAAGAGAAATACCCTGTCTCTACATTCATTTTTATATTTGTTGATTTAATTGATTCTGGAATGTTTTGGCTCTGATAATAAAAACAAGGGAAGAAAGTAAAAGAAAAAAACTAAAAGCAGTGATGTTTTACTGAAGGCCCAGGAGATACAGACAGAATCAGCTTTATACTCAGAGGTACAGTGAAAAAGTTACTAATATAGTAGACACTATTTCACTGTGTAGTTAGAAAGCCAAGAAAGTTTCCAGAAATATGATATACTCCCTTACGCTGAATTTGCAAGCAGCGTCCATTGAGGAATGTTCTGGTGTATTCTCCTTAACCAGAAATTCAGGTCGTCCCAAAATAAATTGCGCTGTTCTTCCAGGCACCCCATGTTAGATCTCCATTCCTCCAAAACAACTACTAATTCCTCAACCCTCTCCATGGTTTCCCTTTCTGGGGTTAGCATGTGACAGATGTCCCAGATCATCTGTGCAAACGGCCACTAGAAGGAAGCAAGTATGTTTTGGGATCTAGTCTAGTAGCAGCACTTTAAACTCTGTTGCAAATGTCTATCTTGTGACTGGCTTAACAATGTGAGTGAGTCTAGAGCTAACATATTGGACCCAATCAGTTATGAAGGGCAATCACAGAAACTTCATAATCCTTTCAGTCCTCTGCAAGATAATTAGAAGTTAGAACCAGCTCCCTGTAGAAGAGGGAGAAAGGTGTGACACCACTACTGGATAACACAGCCTCTCTCTTTACAACAGAGCAACGCACTTGGATTTTTTTTTTTTTTTTTTAGCATCTTCCCAATTCTTGGCAAGCCTTTTTCACCCAGTTGTGCTCCCAGTTATTGGTACAATTTCACCTTTGCGTCCTTCACTGGTTGCTCTCTTTTGCCTTACCAAATTAAAATGAGAAATGATAAGAAAGCATTATGGGTCTAATCAATGCTTCTTTCTAAAAAATGAGGAGCTGATATGCACCCAACTCCATGCCCCTGCCCCACAGGGTTCCTGCCGCTGGGGCTCCTGGCTCCATGCTGTGGGGCTGCCAGGAACCCCTGCCCCGGGTGGGTCTCTGGAGCTGGAGCTTCAAGTGGGGCTCCATACCGTGGTCAGCTCCCAGGATCAGGACTGCTGGGGTTCCTCTGCGGCTAGAGCTGCCAGTGGGACATCATGAGCCATCCAGCTCCCAATCCAGCTCCCTGTCCTTGGGCTTCTGGGGTTCCCCTGGCCTCAGCTGGGTCCTCAAGGCTCGAGCTGCAGGCAGGCTCTGCACACCTGCTGCTCCTAGCCTTGGGGTTCCCTGTGTACGGCTGGGTCTCCAGGGCTGGAGCTGCCGGTAGGGTCTGCTGGGGTCCCCCTGCCACTGGCCGGGTATGCTGAGTAGCTGGTGTGACGTACCATCCCATACCAGCACCAAAAAAGCTGTGAGTCTGCTTTTGTGAGCATCAGGTTACTTAACTCTTTATTGCCGATAAGCTAATCTAACTTTATACCACAGTGTACTTATGTTCCAATATGCATTAAATAAAGAGATAGCAACACTGCCTTGGATGATAATATAGCCACTCTCTATCTATCTTTCAGTGATTAGTTCTCATTATAAAGCCCCATATTTATACTATAAGGCTAATATCACTCCTGGCTTTGAAGATACTTCTTGTGTTGGCTGTGAATTTTGTGATCTACACAAGAAGTTCTGATTATCCTGCAGTATGCATAATCATAGCCCGAAGTCCTGTGCTCTAGTACGGGGGGTACACAAAGTGGTGGGCGGGTCCCTAAGGGGTGTGAAATTCCATAGGGGGAGCTCAGAGTGGCTGCTGGGTTTCAGGCTCATCCATCTCATTAAAAATGTTGAAATATGTTACTGTTTTTATCTATAATGATTAATAAAGTTTTTACAGTCTCGATAATTATTTTCTTACACATGCCAAAAGAGCTTTTTTTATATATGAACATAGCCAAAATTTCCATTGGTTTGGATTACATTAGACAGACTGGGGAGCTCTGCTAAATGGAGGAATGAAAAGTGGGACCCCGTGTAAAAAGTTTGCTCACCCCTGCTCTACAAAGGCCTGGTTGCAGCAGTGCTGGCCCCCTTCTAGTGTCTTCACTTTGGCACCTCAATGCTGAGCTCTGTAAACTCTGAAAATTTTAAACTTGGCTTATATATTTTTGAAGGCTGGGCAGCTTGGATCGTAACCTCTGTCTTTCGGGAGCCTGCAAGGTGCAAACCCAGGACGGCTTAGATTTTCTTGTTGCTATCTCACTATATGCAATTAAAAAGCTACTTGCACCTATTAAGATTTCTTTTTTATCTTTTGTTGAGCTGAAAAGTAAATGGCCAAGGTAAAATCAGAAGAGAAATAGGGAAAAATGAACAGATCTAAGAAGAAAATGAAAAACAAAATGGCAAAGAAATAGTAATATGAACAACAACTGAAGTTTGGAAAAGAGGAGATTAAGGGAGGGCACGTTTCTTGAAGGGAGTCAAATACCTTCAAGGGTGATGTTAAAAAGATAGACACATTGTTCTCACTTGCCACAGAGGGCAGGACAAGAGGCAAGGGGTTCAAACTACAGCATAGCAGATGTAGCTTAAATTTTAAAACAAACTGTAACTGAAGTACTATAGGACAATGGAAAGACCAGCCCAGAGAGGTTCTGAAACTTCCTTGGCTGTGTCTATACTAGAAGGTTTTGTTGACTAAGCGGGGCTTTTGTCACCAAAATCCAGGGCGCGTCCAGATTACCAAGGTTTTCTGCTAACAATAAGTCGATAGAATGCAGCACTTTGTCAACAGTCTTATCATGCTCCCTATGAAGCATAACACCCCTGTTGAAAGACATCTGTCAACAGAGAGAGTGGTCTGGACATTCCGGGGGCTTTCTGTCAACAGACTTTGGGGACATCAGGAAGCCTTGTCTTCTGTGCTTCTGGCTGGCTGTTTTTTCAAGAGAGTGGCCAGGCAGTCCAGCTGCTCTCTGTCGATGGAGCAGATCTCCTGACAAAAACTTCTGTTGACAAATCACTGTAACCTAGACAAAGCCCTTCAGCGGAGGTTTTGTTTGGTAGTTTATACCAGGAGTGGGCAATAATTTTGAAGCTGGCAGTGGGGAGCGGGGGGCATACTAAGATTTTGGTAAGTGGTCAAGGGCCACACTTTGGTGCAGAAGGGAGTTTGGGTTAGGGAACTGAAATGCAGGATAGGATGTGGTGTCTGAGAGGGAGTTTGGTTGAAGGATGTGGTTGTGATATGGGCCAGGGTATTGGGATGCAGGTTCTGGGAGGGAGTGAGGGTTCAGGAAGTGCTCCACTGCTCCTCTCCCCCAGCAAAATCTCTCAGCTCCTATTGGCTGATTTCTGGTCAATAAATGTGGAGTGATATTACTGGGGATGGAGGCAGCATGTGAAACCAGCCAATGGGAGCTGAGAGATTTTGTGGGGGTCAGGAGCAGCATGCAAAGCTCCCCTTTCTACAGCCAAGGGGCTGGCCAGGGGCTGGTTTAAAATACTTGGCAGGCCATATTGAGCCTGCAGGCTGTATCTTGCCCACCCTGATTTAGACACAACAAATCCTACATCTTGGCAGGGGGATAGAGTAGATTATCTTTGTGATCCCTCCTAGCCCTGTGATGCTATGAGTCTATGATTGCAGAAAAAAGGGATGATAATCCAGGAAGTATCCTTCTCTCTGACAACTTCAAAAATTCTGGTGTAAAACAATAGGAGACAGAGTGAAGTATCAATCCTGGAGACATTGTTAGTGGCACAGGGATGACAGCGAGAGTCCTATAGCATTTGGTTCTATTATGCCCTTAAAATGCATGCAGTTTGACCCTTAGGAATGATATTTGGGTTCTGAGCCTGAACGGCACAAATTTATTGGCTGAAGTATTACCTGTCCCAAATCAGCCCAGACTCAGTCTCAGCAGTGCCACAGAATGGGGGAGCGAAAGCAATGAGGAAATGCAGTAATAGTGCAGTTGCTACAGAAGCTGAATGTGACGCTGAAATGATATTGATGACATTACTTATTTATTTAGCAGACAGAATTTAGAATGGGAATAAGGATTTGTCTGTCATCATCAAATCACCCATCAGTTTTATCCTGCTGTAGGCAATGAGTATGCTGTGACTAATTTTAGTTGGTTTTCTTGTCATTCGGTGCAGGCCATTTCTGAGGTTCATTTTTGAAAGAAAAAGAGTGAATTATTGGGAGGGTTTGGGAAGAGAGAATTTTTAGAAAATCCCTTCTCAAATTTCTACCCTCCAATATTAACCAGAGAGTGAGATTTGCCTAAAAAGCTTTCAGTGTTTCCTTTAGAAATGGGAGCAAGAATTCTACTTTTCCTTCTGACTCAATGCTTTTCTGTTATCATGGTCTTAGGGGAATCAATGGCACGACCACACACCATAGATTTTAACCAGTCTTGGCTGCCTTGTCTTAAAAAAGATGTGTCCAAACTTGTTTTCAGTGATGTTGTAGTTCTGTTGGTCCCAGGATATTAGAAAAGGCATGTGAGTTAATAGCAATTGTTGAACCAGCTTCTGCTACAGAAAGGGACAGGCTTTTGAATGTACACAGCGTGAATGTGGGAGTTTGCATTATGGTTTCATGCTTTTATCATGCTACATGCTTCCTGTCAGCTAAAGGCATCGAACTGTCAAATAGCAAGATGGCAAGGTTTCATTTTCCCATGAAATATCTGATCCAAATGCTACCAGAGAATAGGTACTGGAGTGGATGGGCTACTGTTTTAGGATGATATAAAATTTGTTGTCAACAAGAGCACTTAATGTGAGATTCACATTTCCATGTGTGTGTATGAAGAGACATTTTTCAAACTATATTTTCCCACAAAATCAGCAGATTGAATTGCCATTATACTTTTAATGTAAATGAGACACACACTGAATTTCATGTAATCTTTCAGCCACAGCCTGAAGTCCTTACTCAGCTTTATTTAGTTATTTGCTCAGGCAGAACTCCACCTGACGACCACACTTAACTAGAGAACATCTAATTCAAGTACCTGTCCCTCATCGTGAAAGATATTTCCGTGCTTTGTCTCAATCTAAGATCCTTATTACTTCATGATTAGCATATCTTTCATCTGTGTTTTTAGCTTATTATTTTATCTTCTATTTTCTTCACTTGTAGCTGGCTTCAGAAGGATTTCTCTAAGAAAATTACATAGGAAAATCCTATCATCAGTTCTCTTTTTTAAGGACCCAAAGTTACTTTTCCTTGACACTTCCTTCACTGATTTCATTTGAGCTATGCCTATGCTTGAGAGTTTTGTCGACAAAACCCCAATTTTGTCAACAAAACTTGCAGTGTATCCACACTAAAACTGTATTCTGCTGGCATACTATTGACAGAACTTGGCACATTTATCAACAGCCTTCTGCCTCTCCCCACAAAGCAGAATGCCTTTCTCAAGAGAATCTGTTGACAAAAAAGCTGTGTGTGGATGCTCCAGGGAAGTGCCCTCTGTCAACTGATAGGGCAAGCTTCCGGGTCACCGGGCATCCATGTCCACTGTGCTTCCAGTTGGCCATTCTGTTGAGAGAGCGGTTGGGCAGTCTAGCTGTTCTCTGTCAATAGAAAGGGTCTATGGGTCAATCTGCTTTCGTTTGTGGCTGTGATATGTCAACAGAAGTTACAGTCAGAAGATATCTTCTGACAGTATCTCCTGTTGACAGGTCGCTGTAGTGCAGATGTAGCCTTGGTCCCACACAGATTACTATCGGTGGGAATTTTCCATGAATCTTCAGGATATTCACTTCACTTTCTGTTCTCTGACAACACAACAGTAGCACATAAAGGGGAGGGATAAGCTTGTGGTTAACATGTTGGTTCACTACCTCAGAGAGCTGTGTTCTAATTTCCCGTTTTGTCACTTACATCCTGTGTGACCTCAAGCAATTACTTACCTGTTCTTTTCTCTCATTCTTTGCCTATTCTGTTTAGATTGTAACCTCACCTGCAGTGTATTTTCTGATTAAAATATTTTATTTTATCATTATTCAACACCTCCTCATCTTGTTATGCTTCTAGGCCAGTATTAAAAATAAGTATATGCAGCCAGTGGCACCAAGAAGAAACAGGACTTCGCCTGTAATTGGGATCTATGAATGTTAATTGAGTAGTACTTATCTATTTTGCATATATGTTTCTAATATTAGTTGTGTAAGGAAATTTTGCTACTTAAATATGAAAATGATTGTACATCTGAAGCTACAAACATTTAGGCAAGTTAAGACCACTTTGACAGTTCCTTCCAGTGCGTTGGACTACCATTGCATCTTGCATAGCAGTTCTTTTCCTTTCCCCTTTGCATTTTAACAGCCTAAATTATGAATTATTCTGTCAGTTACAAAATTAAAGTGCTTAAATTTTTCTGTTACCAAGTCCAAAAGCTGTAACACAATGCAAGCTAATATCATGTGGGGAAAATGGGATCTTCACCACTAATCCAGATTGGAAGTGATTTGAATTCTGGTTGCCACAAAATCTTGAGGAAGCTTTGTTGTTATTGCACCTGTATCCCATGGAATTGCAATGCACTTATTAAAATACCTGTGGGAAGGTGGAACTTAAAATCTCCTAACCCCAAGTAGTTGTAAAAGTTCAAAATCTCAGCCATGTAGGAAGAAAGACAAGATGCAAGGGATGTGGCTTAATTAGACTGTAATTAATTCCCTCTCTAGTGTTGACCAAAAATGCATCTGTGTCAGGTCAGAGAGGCATATGCCATCATTCCTGAGTAACTCAACTGTCCAGTACTGTACTTTTGATGGTATACCCACTTCTTAGGCAGATTTAGCCACCTCTTGATCCACCTAGACATTGTCAACCCTGTCAGCTTGGCAACTCCCCACCACACACTCTGCGGGTGAAAGGAAACTCTATGGCTGTGTCTACACTTGCATTCCTCTTTCAAAAGAGACATTCAAATGAGGGAAATTGAAAATGTAAATGAGGTACAGATTTATGTATCTGGCACCTCATTTGTATATTCTTATTTCAAAATAGCATCTTTTGCAAGAAGAAAACCACTATAGATTGTGCTCTTTTCAAAGTAAACCCCGTCTTTGGAAGAATCCTTCTTCCCATAAAAAAAGGGAGGAAGGATTATTTTGAAGATGGGGTTTACTTTTGAAAGAGCAGTGTCTTCACTGGTTTTCTTCTTTCCAAAGAAGCTATTTTGAAATAAGAATACGATATATAAATCTGCACCTAATTTGCATTTTTGATTTCCCTCATTTGCATGCCTCTTTCAAAAGAGGAATGCAAGTGTAAACACAGCCCAATGGTTTTCTTCTTTCAAAAGAAGCTCTTTTGAAATAAGACTATGCAAATGTGGTGTCATATGCAAATCTGCACCTCATTTGCATTTTTGATTTCCCTCATTTTCATGCCTCTTTCGAAAGAGTCATGCAAATGTAGACACAGTCTATATGGAGGGAATGCAATTTAAATGCCGTGTGTCTATGGGCTTAAAGCCTTGCTGAGTCACTTCCTGTCAAGCTCGAGCTAGGTGACACCTCACTGCCCTCACCTCTTAACACAGTGTGAGAGGATTTTTAAAGGAGTCATTACACCCTTTTGTTCCACTTTTCCAGACAAAAGCCCTCCTGACTCTTACTCCATTGAAGGTTGTGGGGACCCCATTTCATTCTGAACAGCATAAGTTGCCGTATTGTGTTGCAGTAACACAGTTATCTGAGATAGAAATCCTATCTGGTGTAATTACCATCTATTAAAATAGATGATATTTTGATATGGAAGTATAGAATAGTGTACATTGCATTAGTCAGGGAACAGGCTATTCATCTTTAATTTGTAGACTTCATGACTTTGTTTGCCATCACTACAAGATATTGAAAAATGACGTCTTGTGTGAAAAGACTAATGTAAGTAAATTCTGATAATTTTCATGGGGATCAGGAAAGACAGACTTTTGTGATGTTATAATGACATGGGCCAAACTTTCCTTTATAACTGTCAATGGCATATAAAGATTTGAAAGCCACATGCTAAAGGAAGATTCTGTAAGTCAAATATTTTCCTTGGTTTTGAGTGAAATTTGGTTTATTCTCCTACAGAAAAATATGGTAAAATAATCCATTTAGGATTTGTATTTGATTGGAAAATAAAGTTCTTGTGAAACATTTTGGAAATCTGATTCTGTCATTTCTGAACTACTAATTTGTTCGCTGTTTGTTGTGTAGGATTGCAGCCTAGGGATAATATTGGATCCACATAGAACTAAGTGAGACCACAAGTAGATTTTTTTTAAGTGCTGTCTATCATTTGCGTTAGACAAGACAGTTGCATCCTTTTTTGGATGAGGCTATTTCCATAGTCATCTGAGATTTTGGAAGCTGTCTACGGGTGTGACACTCTAAGAAGAAATATAGGAAATTAAACCCACTTTATACAATTTTTTATGAAACTACAGGTTTGGTTGATAAAGATAATAGTGTTGTAACTGATCTTGTCTTCTGTAATACATATGACTTGGTTCTGCACAATATTTCATTTAAAAAAAACCTAGAACAATACAAAATCAACATGGCACATATTAAATGGATGAAAAAATAGACTGACAGCCTTAAAGTGTAATTATAAATGGGTAATCACCATCAACTGCATGTATTTTTAGTGGGATCCTGCAGGGCTCAGTTCTTGATTTTATGCTATTTAACATTTCATTCAAAGACATGGGAGGAAACATAAAAATGATTAATGATAAAACGTGGATAATACACATATTGGGGGAGTTGTAAACAGCAATGACTACAAGTGCCTGATACAGAGCAATCTGAATCAATTGGTACAGTGGGTATACAAAAAATGGTATGTACCTTGATTTGGCCAAATGTGAGATAATATATCTCAGAATAAAGAAGGTAGGACATGTTTTTAGTATGGGCAAAATCTATTATTGGAAGATCTGACCTTGAACAAGATCTAGGGGGTCAGATATGGCAGATAATCAGTTAAACTCGAGAACCCATTTGCAAAGTGTTGCCAGTGTTGAATATATAAGGGCTGAAATTTCAAGTGGAACTCTGAAGTTTATCTTATCTCTGTATTTGGCACAGGAGCAACTGGTGCTGGAATTCTATAATCAAGTCTTCTGTGCAAACTTTGGGAAAGATGTTGATCATTTGAAGAGGGCTTGGAGAAGAGTCACATGCATGAATACAGGATTAGGAAATCACATTTTGGTGTGAGAAACTCATGGAGCTCTATTAAAGAGATGGTTAAGGGGTAATTTGGCCAAAGTCTGTAATGGGAAATAGAAATTAGATAACAGGTGGCTCTTCCAGTGGCACAGGAATGATTTTAGTAGTGTGGTGTGCTGAAAGCCAACTCCCTTGGGGCAGGTGTCAGCAGCCTGGACCTGGAGGTGGCAGTTGAGGCTTGGGGGGATATCAACCAGGACACAAGCATGCAGCTGGCATCTGGGACCCCCAGTCTGGGGCAGCCCTAGCACCTGGGACCCAGCGAGAGGGCAGACCTGGAAGCTGGGACCCCAGGGAAGGAGAAGCCCTGGCAGTTGAGACCAGGACACCAGGCTGACAGCATAGTCCCAGCTAAGATCTGAGCTGCATCACGCACCTGAGTTCCCACACCTATGAACTCAGCACACACCTATGGGCTCTTCAATCTATGATAAAGATGTATAACAAAATCCAACATCTGAATATTGAAGCTAAAATAATTCAGACTACAAATAAACCCATCAAGGGAGATGGTAGATTCTCTGCCACAAGACCTTTTGAAATGAACCCTGCGTGTTTCTTTAAAAGATATGAAGATATAGTTCAAACACAATTACTAGACTATCAAACAGGAATTAATTCAGGAAAACCCCATGACCTGTGTCATACAGAATATCAGTCTAAATGAGACCTATGATCCTTAGTGGCCTTAAAATCTATATGACTATGGCGTTGTCTACACTACAGTGACCTTTCAAAAGAAGTCCTTCCAGAAGATCGCTTTTGAAAGAAATTCTTTCATAAGAGTGCATCCACGCACAAAAAAGCAGATCAAAACAGTGATCTGCTCTTTTGAAAGAGAGTGTCCGCACAGCCCCTGATCTTTCAAAAGAATGGGCCAGGGATCAAAAAATCAGGTGCCATGAGGACTGATCTTTTGGAAAAAAAGGGGCCCATGAAGTGTCTGCATACATTTTGTTTTGAAAGAAGGCACTCTTCCTGAAATGGGAAGGGCGCTTTCAAAAGGAGCAACACGTTCTGTTGATTTAATTTCAGAAGAATCCTTTTTGTCCTGGCTCTGTGTTCTGTGATGTTATTTAGCTGTAATTTACCTCTAAATGTCTTCTAAGAGCCCAGTAATCAGTGAAAATGTCAGTAATATGTTAGACAATATTGATGTCCCATAGTCTGGCAAATTCTCTTGTCCGGCATCGGTCAGGTCCCTAGGGTGCCAGATGAGAGAGGGTCAACCTGTAGTGTATGATGATTATATAAGTGCACATACAAATATGTTGTATTTACATGATGTGACCTTTTACTTTTGAAAAAGTAATGCCTATTTAATTTTAAAGCTGTGTTTTTCCCTATAAAATTCCTTATTTTAAATATTTAAAAGTGTATATTTTTAATACAACTAGACTTGTTGAGCATGTAATTTGAACTAATTAATGATGTTTTATTCAATAAGTCACAAACTCAAACTTTTCAACAAAGGAAAGAAAACATAAAAACTTTTGTCTCGTGTTATGGTAGTTCAAAAGAACAGTTTTAGGACCCAGGGAAAATGAAGATCAGTAATCAGATGGGGCCAGTATACTGTACTTTTGTGCCAAGTGTAAATTCTCTTATTTAATCAAACAGATTTTTTTTTTCCCTGATACACAGGCTACTTAGGATTTTGTACAAACCCTTTAAGAACAGTGTGAGTCAAGCACAGTAATTGTTAACTGTGTAATTCTTTGTCTGGGTATGGGAGGTCGAAATTAAATTCTTGGTGCTAACTGAACACAGAATCAGAGAGGTAGCCCTGTTAGTCTGTAGCTTTGAGAACAACAAGAAGTCCTAATGCACCTTATAGACTAACAGATATTTTGGAGCATAAGCTTTCGTAGGCAAAGACCCACTTCATCAGATCCATGAGTGAGGGGGTGGTTTCTGAGGGATATTTAAAGAGTGGGGTCGCAGAAAAAGGGAGGGCCAGAGCTGACAAGGTCTATTCAGCAAGGTGGAAATGGCCCATTATCAATAGTATGTATCGAAAGAGGTAAAAACAAGTCAGATCAGATGGGGGATATGACCCCTTTTCAAAGCCTAATGGGGAGATATTAACACCTGGGGCTGAGAAGCTGCTTTTGTAAGTTGTGAGCCACCCCCAATCTCTGTTTAATCCTGTTTAAATTTAATCAATTTATTTGCAAATTTGACTCCATTAACCAAGGATTAAACAGAGACTGAGAGTGGCTCGCACCTTACAAAAGCAGCTTCTCTGCCCTGGGTGTTAATATCTCCCCATTAGGCTTTGAAAAGGGGTCATATCCCCCATCTGATCTGACTTGTTTTTTCCTCTTATGATACATACTACTGATAATGGGCCATTTCCACCTTGCTGAATAGACCTTGCCAGCTCTGGCCCTCCCTTTTACTAGGACCCCACTCTTTCAATACCCTCTAAAACCACACCCCGCCACTCATGCATCTGATGAAGTAGGTCTTTGCCCACAAAAGCTTTTACTCCAAAATATCTGTTAGTCAAAAAGGTGCCACAGGACTTCTTGTTGGTCTCTGAATATAGAATGTGTTTTGTTTATTTTTTTCTGCAGTTGGTCTTATCGTGTTCTTAAACTGAATTCCATAAAATTAATAATGGTCTTAAAATGTGTGTGTGTGTGTGTGTGTGTTTATTTCCAGTTGTGCTTTTAATTCAGCATTTTATTATTGGAATCTGAAGAAGTGGGTCTGTCCCATGAAAATTCATCATGTAATAAATTATTTTGTTAGTCTTTAAAGTGCTACATGACTGTTTTTTTGTTTTGATAGAATACAGACTAACACGGCTGCCTCTCTGTCACTATTCTTGGGTAATGATTTTGATTTGTGTTGGGTTTGAATACAGATACCCTGCACCAAAATATTTCAGTTCCAACAACATAACTAGTTTGGAAATGAATAGATTTGCAAGGTCAGTTGTCAGAGGTCAAGTTTTGCCATTACATTGCAATTTTTAAGGTACAATTGCTTTAGGCATTACCAGACTCCAAAGAGAAATATACAGTAGCTACAGGCTTGAAAAGCTCATCCATAGGATCTTGACCTATAAGTGGAATGGGATAACTTCAGTGCATTCAAGAAGTCTGCAGAATAAGAGAATTATTTGACATGATTAGTTTTAGACATTTGGCATTTAATCCTAATCTCTAGACAAAAGTAGCTTTAATACAAAGAAATTACGGAAAACACTGTGAATGACATTTCTGAGTGATGTGTGTATTTTCCTCTCCTCTTCCTTGCCTCCTTCCATCTAATATCTTTCCTCGAGCCCTGGAAGGAAAACAAGTGTCTTTGCAATTGGTACAAGTGCCATTCCTTGGCTAACTGACAGCAGGACACTCTCCCCTTAGGGCAATAGAGTCACTTCACCCAGAGTAACAGATTTCTGTGACTTGAAATGAACAACAGATGTGAACTATGCTGGCCAAATGAAGGAAGAGCATAGCATATCTCATTCAAAACTCCTGGGTCTCCATTTCAAGAGAGGAATAAAATTTGAAAGATATTAAAAGAGCTTCCATAGAAAAATCTGAGCACAAAGACAAACCATTTTTTCCCCCAAAAATCTGTGTTTTCCTCCAGTATGGTGGTAGACTCAGTTTGCATGTAGATGATATCTTGGTGAATGATTGGGGGTCAAAAGGAGGAACTCACCTTATACTCACTGCCTTGCTCTCACTTTCTCTATCTTCACTATGCCCTTAGAGTTTAATTAGAGGAAATGTTACAGGAGATGGATGAGCATTAAAACCTCACATCTGAACACTCACAACATTCCCAAGGTCATTGTTCAGGTCATTCCTCTAGAGGGAGCCAACCAAAATCCTAGATCCAAACATCCCAGAATTTGGGGAGAGATGGAAAATCCAAATCAGAACACTGCAGCTCCGTATGACCTCGAGTTCTTATGCTGAAAAGTGTCCACATGAATTTCCATGCTCCTGTGACAAGATTGGGCTCTGCTGTTGCAATGAAGCAGTGAAGCAAAGGGAGCTGGCATACTGCAGTACCGGGTATAAAATATGCTGTTTTTGTTTGGCGCGAACCTCCCCAGATCCATTAATAATCAAAATTTGATTAACATACTGCTCAGTTTAAAATGAAAATAATGATCTTTCTTTGCCTTCCTGCTCTCATCCGGATGATCATGAAAGATGATCTGTTTTAATGAATCAATTAGACTCAGCAAGCTGGCTTATTTACCAAGCAAATACAATCCAGCCATGCAGTTTTTACCCCTGGTTTCTGGTTTGGGTGCCTCCCCCTCAAGCCATTGTCAATTTTTTCATCACCAGGGTACTAGGCAGGGTGATGAGTTCTACAGTGCCCTGTTTGTTGCACCCAGCTGAGTCAACTAGACAAACTCAACCATCATGAAGGAGGAAGGCGAACAGGGTATGCATCTCACAGTAGAATCATTGTTATCTATGAGGTTGGCGGGAACTTGACATTGCCCCAATTCTAATGAAGAGATGTCAGTTTAATTTTGTTAAGGATTTGAGTTTTGAAACCCAGTAGAGGTAGGACAATGTTGGTCTCAGTCCTGCATAATCCTGTATCTTTGGTGCATATTGAATCTACTCTAGTAATGATGTTTAGTAATTCTTTCCCAATCAGTGGAGATGAAGGGCATGTCTTCACTACCCACACGATTGGCCGGTTCAGGGTCACATGCCTAGTAGGGATGCATAAAATCAAACTATCAGGGGTTGACAGTTGACCCCCTGTACTCCACAATATTGTGAAGAGTAATGGAGGTTGATGGGAGAGTTTCGCCCATTTACCTCCCTCTGTGAGGATGGCCAAGCAAGTTGATCCTAGTTATGCAATTGCCATAAGCTAGAGTTGTGTATCCACAATCAACTTTAATGTCTAGTGTAGACCTGGCTGAAGCGTTTTACTCCCATTTGGACCCCAGAGGTAGTATGCAATGCTACATCACTCTGGAACATCCCCTGCCAGTCTGTCATGGACCAACGTTCATTGAGTGTGGTCTGCAGTTTCCATTTTTTGAACCAGAAGGAAAAG
Source organism: Carettochelys insculpta (assembly GCF_033958435.1). Lineage (NCBI taxonomy): Eukaryota > Metazoa > Chordata > Testudines > Carettochelyidae > Carettochelys > Carettochelys insculpta. Next base: position 22,384,426 of record NC_134150.1, read on the forward strand.
TTCCCTTCATGTCTGAAAACTAATGGGAAGAAATCAGCTGCTGCTATGCTGGCCAACTGCTCTACAATGTGTTTCTAGCTTGATGTAGAGTGGGAAAAAAATCAAGAGATGGATATTATTTCACTTAGAGCCACCTTGACCACCTGCCACTCAAAGCACTAAAAATTATTGTTCTCTTATGGTTCAGTGGGTATAGAATTTCTGATATAAAAGCCAGTGGAAAATGGGAACAGTCCCTTCTTTAAAGAAAGCCTTGCTTTGCATCTATATTTTGGGGAAAACTGTCCAAATGAAAACAGCTTTTCTTGTATGTACCTTTTTAAGGAGACAATTCTTTCTTTCTTTCTTTTTAAATTTTTGCTTTTTGTGCAAGGGCCTGGTCACTGCTTTTAAACCTCTCCCTCAAGAGCAGACACTTAAAGTGCAAATGAAGCTAATGACAAGAGACAATATTTTAATGTTAATTAGATATTTCATGTGTCTTAGTTCATCAGAGCAATGTTGCTCTTTTGTGTATTACATGAAAGCAGAGCTTTAGGTTGGAGGAAAACAGGGAACAAAGTCACAGAAAAAAGTATTTCAGTTTTGTAATTATTACTACATTTAGAAAAGCCAGGAAACTGTGAAAGGAGGATATTTAATAATAATAACACAGCTACTGCACTATAGGAAGCCTCAGCAAACCCTTTACATCTTTTTGCTTTCCTGCAAGAGCTGGAATTGTAAAAGCTGTAGTCTCCAATGATATTGCTAAGCACACTATACTTGGTTTTCATACAGTTTAAATCAATTTGATGCAGGCAGGGTGTCTTTCAGCTGGCTACATGTTTCCCTAATTTCATCATTGTAAGGGTTTTATTAAAATGGGTGACAATGGCTAAAGATAATGTATAGCACAGCAAAATATCCCAATAATCATACAATCCTGGGGCTGGAAGCGACCTCAAGAGGTCATCAAGTCCAGCCACCTTCCCAAAGCAGGCTCAACCCTAACTAAATCATCCCATCCAGGGCTCTTTCAAGATGGGACATAAAAACCTCAGGGGAATGGAGATTCCTCCACCTGTCTAGGTAACTCATTCCAGTCCTTCACCCGTCTCCTAGTGAAATAGATTTCCTAACAACCAACCGAGACCTCTCCCACTGAAACTTGAGACCATTGCTTCTCGTTCTGCCATCCTCCACTACTGAGAACAGCATCTCTCCATTCTCTTTAGAACCCCCTCCCGCTTCAGCAATATGAAAGCTGCTATCAAAGCACCTCTCTTTCTTCTCTTCTGTAAACTAAATAAGCCCAAATCCCTCAGCCTTTCCACATAGGTCATGTGCTCACATCCTGTAGTCATTTTGGTTGCTTTCTGCTGGACCCTTTCCAATGTATCCACATCCTTTCTATACTGGGGGGACCCAGAACTGGATGCAATACTCCAGATGTGGCTTCACCAGAGCTAGATCCATAATGGACAGGTTTTTTTTTTGTTTTTTTTTGTGACTGCATTCAGAGTGACCATGTTGTGGACCTGTTTGTGCCCCCTTTGAATCCTTCCCCTGATGCTAATCCATGTCTGGGGATTATTCTTTCCTGCAGAATCTTCAGGAATGATTTGCTGTGTCTATGGAAATCTTTTGCAATGCAATGGTGATGAAGCTTTGCACAATCTATAGGAATCGGGAGTAATTTGTTAGCCATCGCACCAACAATCCCTTGATTTTTGGACTGCAGTTGGGTTTCAGTCAAAGAATCATTTTTATTGGTGTACATATTCACTGGTAGCAAATTTCAAAGTTGCACATGTATCTGACGAAAATATGGCCTTGTACTTGCATCAAGGTAATTGCAGACTGATGCTTGCACATGCATGAACCATGGAGTCTGCACAAGGAAATTTACTGAAGTCTTTAACTCACACACAAGAATTTGTATCAGTAGTGGAAGCACTTTTGTCCAGTCAGGGAACCTTTAAAAACATGCCTGATGTGACTGGCTATGAATAAACCACATGCCTGAATTTCAAATATCCATAATGAATCTATACAGAAAAAAATTAATAATTAAAAGGGTATTTGTTGAATAAATTGGAATATCAGGAAAAACGCATGGAAATCATGATCTGCTCATGGATGATACAAAACCATAGATAAGACTCTAATATATAGGAATTAGGGAGTGTCTTTGAAACTACTTTGATGGAGCTCTCTGTCTTCTAGTGCAGAAGCCATCAGAACCTGACAGAGTAACTCTATCTGAATGTTTGTTTGTGTGTGTGTGTTTGTGTACGTATATGAATATATAAAACAGAGACTCGCATGCTTATGTATAATTAGTAATGTATAATTAGTAATGATTATTTTCAATTGAACTGTGCCTGTGTTGTTTCCCCATGTTCTTAACATTTTGTAGAGAGCAAAGACACAATAGAGTCTTAATGAATTAAATAAATTATTCGTTGCAATTTTTTTCACTCAAATGAGATCCTCACTCTTCTTCCTTTCACAATATTACCCAGAGTAATACATCTTTGAAGGGAATAAACTTTATCTACAAAAGTTTAGTGTAAAATATTAGAGTTGAACTTGGAAGGGTTCTTAGTTATGTGAACTCTAAAATAATATTTAGTATAATCAGAGAACATTTAAGATAAATTAGAGGGCAAAACATTAAGCAAGAAGTTCAAGGCCACAAAGGCTGCTTATGCTACACTGAATTAAAAAGAGGTTCAGTTCCTGTCACTGCTACTCTGGTTGAGAAATTCGGTTGGTAGGCTCCCCACTGGCTGAGGTTTGAAGAGAGTCTGACACTTCAAGTGAAGAAAAGCTGGGAAGTGAGAAAGATCTTGCAGCGTGTAATCAGTCCATCCACATTTCAGGAGCAATGGGTGGCACTGGCATTATCTCCAGAATGACCTGTGTTTCATTTCCCATCCCCAGACATGGATTAGCATCAAAAATAAGCACTAGTGATGCAGAAAATGAAACATTAATAAACACACACACACATCCCTTTTGGTTGCACAATTATTTGATTGTTCATATTTAAGAATGAAATGTGGCTTGTGGTCAAATTAATAATGGTAAATACTTTGCCTGATAGAAAGCTGTTTGGTTTTCTACTGCTTCCTTTTTTTTTTCCCTTAAACCAAGGGTTTCTGCACTTTTGGGATGTGCAATGGACAAATCGAATTCACCGATAGAAGGATATAAGTACTTTAAGTTACATTTAACTAAAATAAACAGACAGATCCAGACACTTCTTTTCTGCTATAAAAAATCCGCTTATGCTCCATGCAGGTTTTCTTAAGGTAAGGGACAGAGCTTAGGAAAATCTAAGGCAGCTAGATTTGCCCATATGGGAAGGCGGTCTTTCACTGATGATTTTGCAGACAGAAATTGCCCATCTGCACTGTTTGCAGGTGTTTTGAATGATTATATTATTAGCTCTGTCTGTTCAACTTTGCTTTTTTATAGTGGCTTTAGTATTGCAGTAAATAAAAAAAGGAAATATATAAGCAGCCATCTGGTTCCCGATTTTTGACTAGTGCTTTTTGTCAAGAAAGGGAGAAGAATTCTCAGATATTATTTCCTAGTTCTAAAACACTAGCAAATAAGTAGAGCAAATCTCCAAATTCTGACATGCATATAAAATGGTTACAGAATTTTCTCTCATTTATTTTTGTGTGATTTAACTGCTCTGATTAATCTATTCAAATGCACTCTCCTGGGTTCTGCTGCATTGGTGTGAGGTCAGTGGAGTTCTTCTGTATTTACACCAGTGTATCTGAATGAAGAATATGCTCCAGTTTAAATTAGAGTGAAGCAAATTAAAGTGAAAGTAATCATTGCTAAGCCATTTTCTATTTTTCTAAATGTGCAGCAACAGCTGGAAAGTTATTCTTTCCTGCAGAATCTTCAGGAATGATTTGCTGTGCCTGTGGAAATCTTTTGCAATGCAATTGTGATGAAGCTTTGCACAATCTATAGGAATCGGGAGTAATTTGTTAGCCATCTCAGCAACAAGCCCTTGATTTTTGGATTGCAGTTGGGTTTCAGTCAGTGTAACATTCGATTTTTAGTGACACATTTTCAGTTAGATGTTTCATGAAGAGGACAAAGGATTCTTCTGGACACGGTTCTCTGGCTATTTAAAATGTTTTGGAAACAGCATACTTTTAGATCTGCATTCATTTATATTTCTGCAAGGTGGATGAGACCAGTGAGGATGGGTATGGAGAGAAACCACCATAGTGGGACTCCAATCTCAGGGGCCCCTCCAAAATATCTGTAACATTTGTGTAATTAACATACAATGGGAAGGGAAGGCAACAAATACAATGCACCATGGGCACAAATTCTCAGATTCTTTCAGTGCTGAATTTTGGATTCAAGTGACCCTATATATCTTTTCACAGAATTAGAGTTAGTTTGTAACAACAAGGATGCCTGAACACACCACAGTTCTGTTCCCAATTCAAATATGCCCAAAGTTCAGAGGTGTTTGGACTGCTCTTTCCCCTTTATCATCTTTCATTGTTTATTGAAGGTAACATAGAACTAAGACAGTATTAACATATGTGCAAAACAGTGGGCTTTGCATCTAAGCAGAGCTCTATTGACTTTAGTGAAGCTATACATTCAGTGAAATTATACATGGACATCACACACGGGTCCAGTTGCAGGACTGATGTGTTTGTAAAGTGTAAATATTCTGCCACCCTTATTCACGTTGGGAGCTTAGGGGTTATCAACATTGACAACTATTCTGGGACGCTTTTTCCAACGTGCTATTTTGTTAGAATATCATATTAAAAATCTCCTAGATTGCTTTCAGTAGTTATTGGGAAATTAATGCTGATTCTGGGTAGAATTGCAGCCAATTTGGGAGGATTGGTAAGCCTATTGGTTACCACAATTAATTTTACTGAGAAGGTTGCGACTATTGGCACAGTCCCAATAGGTGGAGGAACTGGTCTCAGTGCTGGTTCTAGGACGGTAAGGTAATGTGTATTGGGCTAGATGCAGTCAGTCATAGGCTTCTTGAATTTGAATATTTTGTTATTATTAATGCCATTTATTATTTGAATTACTGTAGATGCTAACTGCTATTTTCAGCTGCAACTTTTGGGTGAAGAAATGTGGCTGTGGCAACACCAAAACATTTTGCAAATTGGTGTTAATATTACTTTTGACATTTTCTAAATGAAATAGTTTTCTTTTTTGTATGAAACAGATTTTCCAAAAAGTTTTGAAAAAAGCTTGAAGTAAAAATGAAATATTTTTGGTTGAATGAAAGAAAATTTTTAATTTTACAATTTGCCAAAAATCTTCCTCCCAAAAAATCTTTTTTCAGTTTGACACCAATTTTTTTTCCCAATCTTTGGGACTTGACAATGAACTGAAACACCTGTTATTTACGTAGCTACCCCTAGATGTCCTAATCATGGGTTGAGGTCTCAGCGTGGAAGATGCTGAACAAACACTAAATCTCTTGCCCCAGGGAACTTATTATCAATCCTATGGTAATATACAGTGCATGGATACAGACAGATAGAATAGTGCAAGGGAACAATAATTCAAGTGATTGAGAAAGGGTTTTCCCTTTAGTAAGTATCATGGGGAAGAGAGTCTGGAAAGATGTTAACAGGGAATTCCTCCCAACCACAAGGGGCAGCAGAGGTAAAAGTACAGAGGTGCTGCTTTGAAAATGTAACAAGTGTGCAAAGAAGGCTGGAAGCTTGCTTTAATTAGAGGCAGGAAGTGACATCTCCATAGGAGTGATAATCTGTGGAGGCCCAGAATGTTCTGAACAGTTCTGAAGTCAATGAGACTATTCACAGAGTAAGCAGGAGCAGGAGAGGCAGAATCGAGTGCAAACTGAGTGTCATGGTTACAGGGGTAGTAACATTTTTGGCCCCTTTGTACTGCCTTGATGTGCAACCCCTCCAGATCTTAAGCCTTTGAGGCTTTACCTCCTTGGAGTGGAATCCCCAGACTGTTGTTAGACTCTTTCAAATAATTTGGGAACCATGGAGTCAAAAACAATGGTCTGTGGCTCCTGGTCTAAAGGTGACTGTTTGACATATGAAATATTCTTGGATCCAGAGTCCCAGCTTGCCTTGGTTGTATGCTGTCTCTCTCCATAGCCTCATTGATTAGTATAAAATGACTAAAACCTGAGATATGGATTTATTTTTAACTAATGCAAATAATAATGTGGTTTATAATTGTTATTACTGCTCCTCTGGGAATTAGTTGTTGCAAGCACTCAACCCTTTTGTCTTTCCTTTGGGTCTCCAGGCTACATGACAATTTATAACAATACCAGACCTTGGGCTTAATCAGTGTCCTTAGGGTTATGAGAAGTTGCTAAATATCAAAACAAACTCCCAGTGTTCCAGTTCTTTAATTTCACTATGTTTAATTAGCCATTCCAATTAACCTTCCCTTTTGTGCTCCCTTATGTTTAAAGGAGTATAAGGAGTGTAGAATTAAAAGCATTTCAAATGTGCTGAGTATATTTCAAGGAGGCATCTTACATAGAGTTCTCCTCATTTCAGTTTCACTGGTGACTAGACCTTAGAGGCAGATTTTCAGAGGTCTACATCTAAGCTGCAGCAACAAAAACTTTATATAGAAATGCCATACCATGATATTTACAGCCAAACAATCATGGGTACAAAATTGGTAATAGTTTTGGCAAGGATTTTACATGCCTTATATATGCAAATATACAGTGTGAACATCCATGTTTGCAAGCTAAATCTAGGTGAAAATAAGTGAATACCTCCCAGTTGTTATTGGGCAAGCCACGTCCAGTTTGGAAAACATTTCTGACACTTCCTGAGTACCATGTAAACAAAAAACAAAAATCCCCAAGTAGAAGACCAAACACCTGAATGATGTGAAATGTGCCTTCACACCCACAGGTTAAGTTAGTACTCCCAGAAGATGATGCAGGCAACTTCCCAGACCTTCATCCCTTCTTCTCTGCCTTCCCTGAACCAGCCATGTAGGTATGTAGACAATATTTAGTTACTTATCTGACTAGTTATTCAATTTACCATGGTCAAAATATTTTTAAAATAAACACCAATCAAAGACCTCGGGTCTTAATAAGACTCTGTGGTAGTTCCCTAAACTTTGAATGGGAAATAACTGACATGACAGAGATGTGGCAGCAGTTTGTAAATGTTGCCCTTTGAGTTGCAGCTGCTGCATGTGACATGCTTCACAAATTTTTTTAAATGTCTAAATGGTAAAAATTTAAAACCACATACACCAGTAACAATCCACTGTAATATATTTGTACTCTTATATCTTATAGCAGAGATAGCTAATGTAAGGATGTGTTGTGAATGAAATGGTGTAAGGTGCTGCCTACCTATTTGTAGGGCTTCTATCAATGGAGTGTCTACAGACCTTCCAGATATTTGTAGGTTTATCTCAATAGTGACAGATGGCAGAACAAGAAGCAATGGTTTCAAGGTACAGTGGGGGAGTCTATTGGATATTAGTCTACAGCCTAGGTTGTATATTAGGAAAATCTATTTCACTAAGGATGAGTTTACACTTGCATTCTCTTTCAAAAGAGGCATGCAAATGAGGCAAATTGAAAAAGCAAATGAGGTATAACTTTGCATATTTTGCATATCATTTGCATATTCTAATTTCAAAAGAGCTTCTTTCGAAAGAAGAAAGCCACTGTAGACACTGCTCTTTCGAAAGTAAACCCCATCTTCGAAAGAATCCTTCTCCCTATTAACTAAAGGAAAGAAGGATTCGTTTGAAGATGGGCTTACTTTTGAAAAAGCAGCATCTACACTGACTTTTTTCTTTTGAAAGAAGCTTTTTTGAAATTAGAATATGCAAATGAGGTGCCAAATATGTAAATTTATACCTCATATGCTTTTTCGATTTGAATCATTTGCATACCTCTTTTGAAAGAGGAATGCAAGTGTAGGCGCACCCTAAGCAGGTGGTAAAGCACTGTAATCCATTACTTAGAGAGGCAGTAGAATCTCCATCCCTACAAGTTTTTAAGTCTCAGCTTAAGAAAGTCCAGACTGGGATGATTTAATTAGAGTTGATCCAGTTTCAGGCAGGGAGCTGGACTCGATGACCTCCTGAGGTCTCTTCCAACCCTTGGATTCTCTAATTCTATGATTTAAACTCAGGTACAGTAAAGCTTAGTAACTTAACTAATATTACAAAGGCAGTCTATGGCAGATTCAGGAATTAAAGCTAGTTCATTTACTTCATCATGGGTGAGTCTACACTAGCCGGCTACATTGAAGTAGCCGGCACAACGTCGAAATAGCATACATTGCGTCTACACGTGCCGTGTGCTATTTCGACGTTGAAATTGATGCTAGGCGGCTAGACATTGAAATCACTATTCCCATCCAAAGATGGTAATATTGCCCTACTTCAACGTTGAATGTCGAAGTAGGGCGTGTGTAGATGATCCGCGTCCTGCTACTTCGAAATAGCAGGGTCCTCCATGGCGGCCATCAGCTGAGGGGTTGAGAGACGCTCTGTCCAGCCCCTGTGGGGCTCTATGGTCACCGCACGCAGCAGCCCTTAGCCCAGGGCTTCTCACTGCTGCTGCTGCAGCTGGGGGTCCATGCTGCGTTCACAGGGTCTGCAACTGGTTGTCGGCTCTGTGGATCTTGTCCTGTGCAGGCCGAATGTGTCTGGGAGGGGTCCTTTACGAGAGCAGCTTGGGGCTTTGCTGGCCCCTTATTTCGACAGGGAGCACTTGTGAGTGTGGACGCTCCACATTTCCTTCCAGGGTGGCTCCTTTTGATGCTCTCCATCACTACTTAGACGTTGAACATCTATGGCACCAGCCCTGGAGGATGTGAAGATGATACACATTGAAGTAGCCTATTTCGATGTTCTTACGTTGAAATAGGCTACTTCGACGTAGTGTGCTAGTGTAGACATAGCCCACAAGTCATCATTTCTTCCTCCTCTACATGTGATCTTTCATTCCATTCCTATGTCAAAAGAGCAGTTTCACAATTTTAATTTTTTTCCCTCCAAGAGTCTTTAGATCTCAAAGCTAAGGTGTGATGACATGAGAATATCTGTTTCACTCTTTCTTAATTTGGCTTGAGCAGGAATCTTTCTAATGCTGTCTTGCACTGCTGTTTTAGTTAAATTTGGTCTATCTGTCTCTTTTAGCCTTTTCTTTGCTCTTTGGGTATAAAGGAAAAAACAAAAGGGATATTTATTTTAGTTGGAGCTATGATATGAGAGGATTTTACTTGGGAAAGCTGTTGGAGTCTGTCTTTGTTTCTGAGATAATGCCAGTTAAAAATATATTATGTTTTGTATTAAATTGTTTGATGTCATAAATTCAACAAAGACATTGTTGAGTGTGCTCAATGTAGAAGCTTTACAGTTAAAAAAAAAAAAAAAAAAACCATCTATAAGAAAAGCAAAATCCTTTCCATCTTCCCCCCCTCTTCTGCTTTTCATTGGTAACAGGAAAGTTCAACTCCCAGGCATGTGATTGTAATATAATCAAATAACCTGCTGGTGTCTCATAAAGAAGTTCTGGTTGTTTAAATGACTATTCATAACAAGACTTAGATGTTTCATAGCTGGCGATGGTTTAAGAATCAGATAACATCAGATCAGTGAGAGTAAGAGCTTAGGCCCCTTTGAAAATGCACAAAGAACAAAGATGACAGCATTACTGACTACTGACTAGATGTGAACAAACAAAAACAATGACTATATTTAGGATTTTGATCAAGCCTAAAGACTAATCTGTAGAGAAGAGCAGCGTTACAGGCGTGTGATAGACACCATAGACATATCTGTTCAGAGATTAAAAAGATATAGGCCATTTTGTATTTCTAGCTTAATTTTTATGCCACCTAATCTCCAGTAATGAAAAATCCCCACTGAAAGAGAAATGTTCAAATATATATTCTCTACACCTCTCATGATGCTTCTAGGCATAATGGTGAGAAATACTCCATTAGTAGCATGGTCATTTTATTCTTTACATTGACCTTATTGTCACCTGCTTATTGATATTAAAGTTTCATCAGAGGAAGAAAAGTGGAAATCCAAAGAGCCTAAACAATTTATTTCCGTGAGTGAACAGAAAGGAAAAGTCAACTAGAGAAAAAGAAGCTGTAAACGTAATGAAGAACAAAAGGAGTAAGTAGAATTTAGAATGAAGATTAAAAGGATTGAGACTTTTTTAAAGAACAGTTTTTTTAGATTTTGACTAAAATGCCACACAGCTTTCTGAAGAAAGGAGTGCATGAGCTCTTGAACTTTGAAATAACAAAGACAGAGCGCAAGGCCTTCTTTGGACTTCATGCTAATGTAAATTATTAACAAAATGGTAGAATACATTTTGTAAAAAAAAATAATAATAAAAGCAAGGGAACCATTTAACCTCTTTTTTAGTTTTGTCTGTTTGATAAGGTTGTGCAAAACCTTCACCTCAAAAACCTGAGACCAGAAGAATGATGATGGGTAGGAAACTGAGATTAACAATAAGGAAGGTTGTGCAGACAAATGAAAGACCAGGGGCCTGATTCATCACTGCAGAACTCCAGGTTTATGCTGATGTAATTTCACTGTCAATGGAGTTATTCCATCAAATACCTGTAGTAACAGAGTGGTGAATCAGATACCAGGTCCTGATGTGTCTGAGTAGGCATTCTTATAAATATTGGGGGTTTTCAATAGAAACACTTCCCTTTTCTGTGTCAGGTTCATAAAGAGATTTTATTTTTAATACAATATTATCCTGAGTGATATGAAGATAGCTTTGAATGTCTTCATGAATATCCAATGTGTCATTTTTATTGATTTCCTTCCCATCTTCTAGATTTAGGATCCAGTTCTGCTGGTATTTTAGTCACAAGGAGCTTACAGTTACTTGAGTCAGTCAAAATCAGTAGTATTTATAGTAGGTGAGGCTACTGGGGTTGGTTGATAGATCAGTGGTTTGAGCATTGGCCTGCTAAATTCAGGGTTGTGAGCTCAGTCCTTCAGGAAGCTGTTTGGGGCAACTACATTTTAAAAAAAAAAAAAGTGGGTTGCAAAAAGTTCTATCGGGGTGGTGCTTGGTCCTCTCAAGTTGGTAGGGGACTAGACTCAACAACCTCTCTTCCAGTTTTATGACATGCGTATCTCCATACTGTAATATCCTTTTATCTTATGAACCAAACCAAACACAGTTATGAGAATGTTCTATTGATCCTGTCTTGGTGAAGCCAAGAAGGCTTTTGATTTTGTTGAGTGGCTTTGAACCAAACTCTGTCAACTTGTTCAAGCACATTTATGATTCATCCCTTTGTAAAATGCCTATGGAAGGAATTATATTGTCTTCTTCTGAGTTAAGAAAAGAACCGAACAGGAAAGTGACAGGCTGCAATTATTCTCCAACATAACTGTCAACATTTTCTAAAGTTTAATATTAATATGACTTTTTTCCATCAAAGTTACCAATTTTTACAAGCTGACTGAAAAAAAAAAGAAACTTCCCCATGCTTTTCTTTTATTTTCAATCGGTTCTCCTCAATTTCTTTCTAAAACTTTCTGCTTGTGTCTATTAAACACTTCTGGGTGGGGGGGCGACATGTATGTAAATACACACACAGAGTGACAGATCTAATTGATTATACTAGCACAGTGAAAAAATATGAGCTCTTACTCTCCAAACGTGATGGTACTGCACCAGACCAATGAAGGATGTACCATTTTCTATCTTTACGTAACATCTTTACAGGACCCCACTGACTGGAAAGCAATACCTCTGGGAATAACATAACAGCACAGCAGGACAGGCTGCATTATGGGCCGTGTCTACACTAGCCCAAATCTTTGAAATGGCCATGCGAATGGCCATTTTGAAGATTACTAATGAGGCATTGAAATGCATATTCAGCGCCTCATTAACATGCTGGCGGCTGCTGCTCTTCGAAATTTCCACTTTTCGCTGCCGTGCAGCTTGTCCAGATGGGGATCCTTTTCACAAGGACCCCACTGACTTTGAAATCCCCTTATTCCTATCTGCTGATAGGAATGAGAGGATTTCGAAGTTCCCAGGGTGCTTTTGAAAAGGACCCCTGTCTGGACAAGCTGCGTGGCAGCAAAAAGTGGCAATTTCGAAGAGCCGTGGCCTCCAGCATGTTAATGAGGCGCTGAATATGCATTTCAGCACCTCAGTAGTAGTCTTCAAAATGGCCATTTGTATGGCTATTTCAAAGATTTGGACTAGTGTAGATGTAGCCACTATGTTTATCAAACTCCCATTGACCTAACTCTAAGTTCCATGTGTGGAGTGACTAAGAATCAGTCCTTTAAATGGCAATGTCTGACATTTGTATTTAATCCTAATCTTTGAAGAGCCATCCTTACCTCTTATCAGCAAAGGTGTATTCTGAAATCAGACCCTTGTCACTGAGGCTGCATCTATGCTACAAGACAAAATCAAATTTAAAGAAGTTAGTTCGACATTAGAACGTCAGTGTCTTCACTGTAAATACCATTAGTTCCAATTATTGAGCCCTAATAGCAATAACAATATGTTGATATTACTGGATGGGTATAGCATCAATTTTGAATTTAAAATTTTGAATAAAGGCTCATGGGGAAGTGCCATGTCTTTCATTTGAATTTATTAGCCTCAAGAATTGTCCCATATGTATCCGACAAAGCTAGGCAGTGACCTTTCCTGTATGGCTGCTTCCTTCTCTGCTGCTACCCATCCAGCTGTGTGCAGGAAGATGGTCACAGGAAGCCTGTGAATTTTTGATTGAATTAGAATTTGAATATGAATTCTGCAGCATCCAGGCCTGCAAATATAAAGGGCTAGACGTGTGGCTAACAGAACTAGGTGGGGGGTGCACAGTGCCGATAGCACAGCTGCCCGCTGCTATGCCAACGTCTGCAGTGAACACACAGCTGACAGAACTGGGCAGGGGTGGACAGGGCTGAAAGCACAGCTACCCACCACTACGTCAATGTCTGCAAAGGACTCATGGCACAGGCAACCTGGGCAGATTTGGGGGAGGCTTGAATTCTCTTACTGGGTGCTCTGAATTCCGGGACAGTGCTTTGCATTCTGGACGTCTAACATGAAACAGCCCCAAGCAACTGGAGCTAAGGCACTGTGGGATAGGTACCCACAATGCACTGCTCATGCTGTAGAACTTGCGTAGGGCAATGGGGACATGGAAACTCGACACAGAATAATGGTAGATTGAATTTCAATAAGGTTTGTGGACACTTGAAATCAAATTCTTAAGAATGAGGTTAAAAATTGAATTTATTAAAAAAGTTGAATTAATCTCATAGTGTAGATGTAACCTCAGACTGTGTCTTAAAGCAAACTAAAGATTCATTGGCTCTGGGCTGGAAACATTGAATTAAGTTCATTGTGTCTCATAACTGTGTTTAGTTAGCAATTTGTAATGACCCGTCAATGAACTGAATTCGTGAAAGGAATAATGAGTATGTATTTTTCTTTTCTGGAATTTTAATGAAGAAATGGCTTTATTATCCATTATTAATCCACTTTTAAGTTATAATTATAATGGCAAATACTAAATTTCTATATTTTAGAGAGAGGCAGCATATAGGTAGATAGTACCATAGTTCAAAAGTATAAATTGTTTTTCTATAATTATAAAAATTGGATAATTCTCATCAGGACTTTTTATGAAAATTTGAAAATAGTACATAATAAATAAGAATGTCATTTAACCCAAAAGTCCACCCAAAAAAGATGGGTTTTGTGATCTTTTAATTTTTTATACTGTTTCTCATTACATGCAGCTTTTATCTCCAACATATCTTAAAACCCTTTAATCTCTTATTTACGTTCTTAGAAACATTTCAACTAATTAGAAGAAGACATAATACGGACGGACGTAGCATTCACAGATGGACCTTATTGTCATTTACATTAAAGTTCCTCTGACCTTGCGTACTTGGGCCTTAAAACAGGCTCAAGTTGTGATCACACCTACTTCAAGGCCTCTTAACATTATCAAAGTTGCACAACAGCACACTAGTGATGTCTGTTATGAGAGTTGCCTTATAAGAAAGGACTGCTCAGTTGTGTAGGGTCACGGGATTAGATCCACTGTAATCAGAACTGTGTGCATTTCAGGTCACTTTTTGAGTCAGCCTTTATATGATCCAAAAAATTCATCTTACGCTATTCTTTACTCTTATGGTTCATGCTGCATTTTATGACTTAATCTTCAGAAGGATGCCATATCAACTAAGATTAAGATTGGAATTACATTGATACAATATATTTGTACTTGTTGGAACTGTGACTTGAGCAGTTGTTGAACCCCTATAGAATGTGAAAGTCCCACAGAATGACTAATTATTTATTTTGGAGGAAGTAGGAATTCCAGAATATGGAAATAATATTTCATATTTTGATTCATTGCAATTAAACCTTTAGGCATGACCAGAATAAGTCAAGCTCACCTCAGAATATTGTTGTTATTGCTGCTGTACAGCAGATCTGTTATCAAAAGTTTATCGCCTGGTGATATATGGAATCATTAGGTAGGAATACTTGCTCACATTATAACCAAGAATCAAAGACCCTGATAAATCTCACAGAGTTTAAGATTAATACAGAGGAAATTTAATTTGTTAGTCATGACTTGTTTTATTGGTACCCTGCAGTTTGATTGAGACTGGGAAGTGGAGAGAATGCACAGTTTGCCCTTAGACAGAGGGGAAAAAAAATACCTGGTTTTAGTACCTTAGAAGAATTGTTTTATGGGAAATTTCTGTGAAGATACATCAAAATCAGAGAAAAGGCTGGATGAATGGCAAACAGAGCTCATTCTATCAGCATGAGTCTGAATTCTATACCTTTTGTATGACTCTCAGTAAGGTCATCTTCAGAAGAAAAATCTGGCAGATTTTTTTCAATTCCAGTTTAAAGCATCTGGAGAAAGGAGATGACTTACAGCTCATCACATGATGAGTTGTTGAATATTCCAATGTGATTTGACATTGGAAATAAGGTTGATTATCAATAAGATACAGCAACTTCTATTAAAGGTTAATTAAAAATGGTAAATATCTTTCGGTCCTCACACATTTCTAATGCTTTGCCCTTCTTCTAATGTCACAGTATTGGTAGTTTACCAAAATAGTTTGTTACAGTGAAATCTGTTGCAGTCACACATGTTAACCATGTGGCCTGAAATCCTAGTATTTTTCCTTCCAAAATTTTTATTGAGAAATAATTGTGTCCCAGATTTAGCCACATTTTGCTAATGTGCCAGAGAATCACAGTTATTGTAATGATAAAGTCATGTCCTTTTGTAGCCATTCTTGTTACCCTTTTTTTGCTCTGCTTTGTCTTAAGTGTAAGATCTTGGTGCTGCAAAGGTTTATGTGTCTGCTCAACTTTATGAAATGTGAGTTCTCACTCTGAATTCTTTCATCCGACACTGGTCAGGTCCCAAGGGTGCTGGACAAGAGATGTCCAACCTGCATAAAAATAAAATATTTTTACAGACATTCATATGCAATATAAAGATGCCTCAAAAGAAAACAGCATTCAGTGTTAGTTTATTCATACTTCACAGTGGCAATGTTATTTTGCTAGTTTAACCTACTTATTAGCTACGCCAGTGTCCTCCAAGTTCTCCAGTTTGTGGTCAGACATTGCAGCAGCCACCCTGTCAACCCTTGCTTTAGTAATTTTTCTACATCCGTTTTTGACAGCAGTAATCCTTGCAGGATTGGAGTGGACTGCTCATTTCTTATATTTAAATGACCATGCCACTGTGACTTAGCCGGAGGCGCCTACGGGAGGCTGCTATACCTGTCCCATCTCCTACTCCCTTCCAGTTGCTGGCAAAGGTGCACGCCCATCAAAAGCCATGGCTGTGCTGACACTAGTGACTCTGGAGAAGAGTTCAGAGCTGCTGGTGGGGAAGAGTAGCCCACACAACCAAGCAGCAGTTTGGAAGGAGCCTCCCCTAAGAGAATCTCTCTCTTCTCCTGCCCAAGGAATTACAGACTCAGTGGGGCTTCCCCATGGCCTAGAGTTCACCCTGGGATCAAGGGAGAGGGACTTCTCAGCTCCACTTCAAAGCTGGGAGGTTTCTCTCTCTCTCTGTTTGTTTGCTTGTTTGTTTTTTAAAACTGATATCTAAATCTTTTTATGGAATTTATGGACATCTCTAATTTTAGCTCTTTTTTACAGACTGTCCATGAATTTACTAACAGTTTGCTATACTGATATGGACACCAATTTAAGGCTTACCTAAATAGTTCATAATTTGTTGACAATAATTATTTAATAGTGATACTGCTCCTTTGCAACACCAAGGTGAGAGTTCATAGGCTTTCTTGAAGTACTCTGTGCTGCACGTAAAAAGTTGAAAAGTTAGTTCTATGAAACAGTGTGCCACGCTCAGGCCTGCAGATGGGGGGATACGGGGCAGGTGCCCTGGGGACTGATCATTCAAGGGGGACCTGGAGCTCCAGCTGCTGTTGGTACTGCCCATAATATATTGTAAGGACCTTTATATTAACATCCTTCCTCAGTTCTGGCAATGTAAAGTTGCCTTCTATTGGCTAGAAAGCACTCCCACTTTAAGTTCCCTTTATATTTTTCATCCATAATATTTTGTAATCTGTGTGCTGTTACAGCAATTTAACCAGCTCACATTCCCCCATTCCTCCTCTTTTTTGTGATCCTCATCGCATAAGATCTCATTGCACTAACACACATTTAAAAATGTCCTTTTAGTTTGGTATTTTTAACATCTTTGGAATAAGCTGATTTCACATGTGGTCTAAAAACCAATTTTACACTTAATAAAGTTTAACTATTCAGTATTTTTCATTTCAGAACTAAATAACGGGCATTTGAGAGAATATTTCTTTTTTAATGGCACACATGATACTATTTTGAAAAGCTGAATGACAGCCGCGGTGGCTTTTTAGTTCTTTCACTCTGTCATTGAAGTTTGTTCATATTCGCAAGATTTTTGTTCAGATGTTTTACTGTTATCAGTAGAACTAACATCTGCTTCTCCTGGGAGTCTCCCATTTACAACAATTAGACTTTCTGTTATTTGAAAACTATTTGAATTAAACTCATTCTTCTCAGATGTGGTTCCACTGCAGCGCTGTTTGCATGTATTTAGTTTTCTCTGATGCTGTTTGGCAGAAATGTGAGGAAAATTATGCTATCACCTACATATCCCTCTTCAAGTTGAGGTACGATATGGTAACGTAGGAGTGCTAGCAATAGAGTGATATATACATGTAAAATAATGTTCAGTGCAATCAGGTCTGATTATAGGAATATTTTTTTAATAAAATAATTAGAGTGTTGAGTATGTTCAGCCAGAGATGTCAAAAATATTATTTGTACAATTTAAAACACTGAAGCTGCATCTACACTGCCCCCTCCCTTTTGGAAGGAGCATACAAATGCAGCTGATCAGAAATGCAAATGAGATGCAGACTGAAATAGCTTGTATCTCATGACTTATTTGCATATTCTCAGATGATCTGGCTTCTGGAAGAGCCCTTTTCAGAAGGCAAAGCAGCTGTGTGGATGGGGTTCTGTTGAACAGAACGCCCCCCCCCCCCACCTTTCGAAAGCAGCCTTCTTTCGGAGGGGTGGTTTTCTTTTGAAGGATCCCCATCCACATGGCTGCTTTGGCTTCCAGAAATGGCTCTTCCAGAAGCCAGATAATGCAGAAATATGCAAATGAGGTACAAGATATTTAAATCCATGCCTCATTTGTATTAGTGATTTGACCACATGTTCATACCCTTTCCAAAAGGGAGGAACCATGTAGACACTTTGGGTGTGGCCACACTTGGCCAAAACTTCGAAATGGCCATGCTAATGGCCAAATTGAAGAATACTAATGAGGTGCTGAATTAAATATTCAGCACCTCATTAGCATTTGCACACTTCTGGCCGTGGCGCTTCGAAAGCACTGCTTTTGAACACGCGCAGCTTGGCGCAACTAGACGGGGGTCCTTTTCGAAAGGACCCCACACATTTCGAAATCCCCTTATTCCTCTCAGCTGATGAATAAGGGGATTTCAAATTGTGGGGGGTCCTTTTGAAAAGGACCACTGTGTAGCCACGCCAAGCTGCGTGCATTCAAAAGTGACGCTTGTGAAGCGCTGCAGCTGGAAGCATGCAAATGTTAACGAGGTGCTGAATATTTAATTCAGCACCTCATTAGTATTTTTTGATTTGGCCATTAGCATGGCCATTTCGAAGTTTTGGACAAGTGTGGCCACAGCCTTCTTGAGCATTTGAGAAAGTTTCCCACGATCAAGCAAAAAATAAACTGCAGAGTGGAGATCTTCATCTTTTTCCCAAAACTTGTGCCCTTTCTACAAAAGAGGAGAACTCACTGATGTTCATGTGGAACATTATTGATCCCAGAAGCACTTGCAGCAGCCAATGACCCATCATCACATTTTCTCATTGGGTTAGGGTTACCATATTTGAATCCCCCTGAGATGGAGTGTATCTGTATCTGTATCTACCAGCTCATGTTGTATTAATGTGTATTAATATATCTTAATATACATATTAATACAACATGAGCTGGTTGATACTGATACAGATGCGCTCCTCCTCAGGGTATATTAATACACATTAATATAACATGAGTTGGTTGTTACAGATACGTTCCCTCTCAGGGGTGTCCTCTTCTTTCAATGTTCAAATATGGTAACCCTACATTGGGTTACTTGCTGTTTCAAATACACAGCTACAATATTGTGGTGTATATTTAGCTTATATCATAAAGCCTGTGCCTGGGTGTCACAGAGATAGGAGGGTGGTATGCTGTGATTTGAATAATTAACCCTGTTGGACGAAGTCTAACAAGTCAGCAACTGGCTTATAAAATCAGGTTGCTTCTAAAAATGTAAGTACATGAATACTTTTAGAAATGAATTTCAGTTTGAGTTTATAGAAATCTTGTCTCAGAAAATCTGTATGTCCATCTTTGTGATTAGTCAATGGCTCAAAAAATAATGAAGAGGGTGGGGCCAGTAACCTGGCAGAAGCCCATGTTGAGTTAAGGCAGTCTGAAGACAGGTCTACTTGCATGACATTTTCGATATTGCCATTCAGAAGCTAATGGCTCTTTATTACCCTGGCACCTTCCTCTGGTGCCAGCCTAGCTCCCTCATTGGCAGGTTTAACCAATAAACTTTTTAAAAAATGTCAGCATATTTTTCTTCATTATTTGGTGACAGCAAATTTTGCCAGCCATTCTATTTTCCTCTTCTATAGAACAAAGTACAAAGGCAGTAACTGTGAAAACAGAGACATTTTCACCAAGTGGCTCTCAACTTTCACATCAACAGCCTTACTCTGGTGTGTAAATTATCTTTTTAAGAAGAAACACCCTCAAGTGTAAGAATTCTCTTTGGGATTGTTATGGATGAAAACTCTTATTTTCTTTAAAGAATGATGGTCCTTAGGGAATAGAACTGCCAATAGTCGGAAAAAAACCAAGGTGTTACAATGTAACAGACATTGTGATTTAAATGCATTGCAGTACTGGAGAGGAATGATAACCAGACACTTTATGTGCTTCTTCTTGTTCTGAAATATTTTAAGATTAAGCCACAAGACAAATCTCCAAAAGAAAGATATGATGTTTGTACATTACAAGTGATATCACTGGACATCATAAATTCAGTTGCAACTATAATTATTGACATGTTTATATTTGTGTGTGTGTGTGTGCTTCATCAATTGTTTCAAAGTGTCAGGAAATGAAATGAAGTGTGAAGCAGGAGTTGGACTCCTTCTTAGCAAAACAGCTAGGAGAGCATTATTAGGATACAAACCAGTGAGTGCAAGAATGATGGTTGAGCGATTCGAAGCAAAACCATTCAACATCTCAGTCATTCAGGTGTATGCACCCATGTCGGACAGTACAGAGGAAGAGATTGAGCTATTTGATAAAGATTTGACAAAGACGGTGGAGGAGATACTGAAGAAAGATGTGTTGATCATCGGAGGAGATTGGAATGCGAAGGTTGGAAGAGATAATGAAGGTTGGGAGAGAATCATGGGAAGGTTTGGATATGGAGAAAGAAATAAATGAGGTGAGAAACTGTTAGAGTTTGCTACAGAGCATGAGATGGTGATTTGCAACCCGAGATTCCAACAAAAGGACTGAAGGAAGTGGACATGACGATCGAATGATGGGAAGTCCAAGAACATGATAGATATGGTTTTGATAAGAAGAAGATGCATAACATCAGTATAGCAGTGCCGAACTTTCCAAGGAGTGGATATAGACTAAGACCACAGTCTAGTGATTGCAAACATCAAGATAAAACTCAAAAGCAAATGTAAGACACAGTTGAAGAAAAGAAGAGGTATGGCAAGGCTATGTGAGGAAGAAACAGGTAATGCATACAGAACACTGCTCGAAGAGAAGATTAACAATATCGCCACAGAGAAAGACCTAGGTAAGAGAGTCGCAGGGATAGCCATCGCTAAAGAATAGGCAATTGAGCAGACTGTTCCAGAAGAAGAAAAGATCAATAAGAAGTGGATTACCCAGAAGACACTGAAGTTGTTTCAAGAGAAAAGAGTGTTGAAGATCAGAAGAGATGTTTCTGAGATGGCAGAACAGCAATATAGGATGAAATGCAATGAGGTAAGGAAAGCAGCCAGAAAGGATAAGGAGAAATGGTTAGAGGAGCAATGTGAAGATATTGAGAGGTATTACCGCAAATGTAAGACCAGGGAGGTGTATAAGACAATTGGGAATATTAACAGGAAATGGCAACCGAAGCAGATGGCAATCAAAGATGAGAATGAAGAAGTGCTTGTGAACAGGGAGAAGACTGTGCAGCGATGGATGAGATATTGCACTGATCTATACAAAGCACAGTTGGACCTGAGTGTCTCAGAGAGACTGATTGAAGAATTGAAAAAGATATCTCCCCCGAACATCAAGATCGAGACCGATATTTCAAAGGAGGAAGTAGAAAAAGCAGTGAAACGACTAAAGAACAACAAGAACGCTGGAAATGATAAGATCGCGGGAGAGATGATCAAATATGGCAGAGAAAGCATGATTCAGGAAAAACACCGACTGTGTAATATAGTATGGAAAGAAGGGAAGGCATCTAAGGAATGGACAGGATCTATGCTAGTGACAATACCAAGAAAGGAAGTACATTGGAGTGCAAGAACTACAGAACGATTGCTCTAATGAGTCATCTAGGTAAGGTGCTGCTGATGATACTGACTGAGAGATTAAGGTTGCAGATAGAAGAACATATAGCAGATGAGCAAGCAGGGTTCAAAAAAGATAGAAGTACCATACAGCAGATATTGGCACTAAGACCGATAGCGGAGAAAGCTCGACGAAAGAACAGAAACGTATACCCTTGCTTCATCGATTTTCAAAAGTCATTTGACAGTATAGGTCAGAAAGTGACTTGAGCTGCGTTGAAGTCATACGGTGTGGATAGCAGACTAATACCGTTGTTGAAAGATATCAATGATAATGTGGAGGCAGCAGTGAGAACATACGGGGAGTTGGGAAGTTGGTTTAAAACAAGTAGAGGTACGAGACAAGGGTATCCAATATCGCCAAGTATCTTCATTGAACACCTGGAGAGAGTGATGGACAAGATCAAGGAAGAGGTAGAAGGGATATTTATGCATGGGAAAAGAATTAACAACTTGAGGTTTGAGGATGATATAGTTATCATTGAGGAAGATGAGGAGAAGCTAGTGAAAATGGTGGGGGCGTTAAACGAAGAAGAGAAGCAGTACAGACTGATTATGAACATCGATAAAACAAAAACAATGGTATCTGGAGATAAGGAAATAGGAAGGAAGATCAGGGTGGATGGTATTAAAGTAGAAAATGTAGAGAAGTTCACGTATCTGGGGAGCAACATAACGTATGATCTAGACTGTAGGAAGGAAATAGCAACTAGAATAGCAAAAGCAAGAGCGAGTTTGAAGGCAATGGATAAGATCTGGAAAAGCAAAGCAATTAGCTTAAGCACGAAGCTGGGCATCTTGAAAATTTGTGTGTTCAGCAGCATGTTGTATGGATGTGAGACATGGGTGATAACGAAAGATTCAAAAAGAAGAATATTGGCATTCAAAAGGAGATGTTATAGAAAGATTCTGAGAATAGGGTGGATGCAGAAGGTCACCAATGAGGAATTATATAGGAGGATACAGCCAAAAGAGAACCTGCTGCAGGAGGTTATAAAACGGAAGCTACAACTATTTGGACATATTTGCAGAATGAACGATGAATGAAAAATCAAGACCCTAGTATTCGGCATAATGGGTGGTTCGAATTGGACAGGCAGACCCCACAGAGAATGGATAGATGATGTAATAGATTGGTGTGGAGCTAGTCCACAGAAACTAAGCCACTCTGCACTGGGTAGGGAAAGATGGAAGGAAATAGTGAGAGAGGCATCAGACACTAATGGGCGCTGAGCCCATGGTTATTGATGATGATGATCTAGGTCAACACATCAAACAGAATCTTTTGTAAATCCTGTCCAATCTGTTCGATGTGAATTATTTTCACCAAATGCAAACCCCCAAATTGTACATTTTGTTCATTTTCTTATAGTTCAGTTTGTCATTATAGGAAATGTCATTTAAGTAAAATAAGAAACATTTTTTGATGAACCAGAGACCTGACAGAATTCCTGGGCCCCTGGACAAGGTGGGTGGGTGGGATGACTTAGTGGTCCTGAAAGAGGTGAGGCCTTGGTCAGAAGGGGCAGGGCTGGATGAACCAGCCCTCAGCACCGAGCAATGGCTCCCCCGCCACCCCCAGGCAGCCCTGAGAGTCCCGCTGCCACCACTGCCACAGTGAGGTGGCCTGGAATTCTGGGCCCTTTTGAATTACTGGGCTCTGTAACAGTTGCCCCCTTCTGCTTTCTATCCCATCAGCAGGCCTATTGATGATGGAGAGGTGCAATGAATGTTGAAGAGATAGCACCTTTTATAGGTTGTCTGAAAGGGTCCTTGTAGGATGGCAAGGCCAATTCCTTATACTATGAGTAAGTCTGCACTGCAGTGTGAGCATAGAATTAGTGGTGCTTGGGACTGCAAACCCTGGGTTTTCAAGCTCAAGACTAGAGCGTCCATGCTGCCTATTGACCCTCTGTTTAGTGTTTCTGAACCTCAGCCAGCATCCATACTGCAGTATGTAGGTCCAAGGCAAACCACCATGTCCCAGGCTTCCTAGCACCCTGACTGGCTGCGACTGTTGTAGCTCTGGTTCCTAACTTATTGTCAGCAAAGTTGACTGTCCACCCTGCATGCTACAGGAAGTTGTTGCAGACTGATAAGTTCCCAGCAGACCCCGGTAAGCCATCTTTTGGGTCTGCATGATCCTGGCCAAGTGGGCAAGCAAGATGTAGGAGGCACTGTTTGAAGAGGTTCTCTTGTCTGTGCTTTTGTTTTTGTTTCAAGAAATGGCCTGATGCTGTTCTTGACTCTCTGTTTTACTGTTAATGCTCCCTCCATAAATGGGCCTTTCAGGAGCAGGGCCACCAACACAGACTGGTCGGTTCACAACATTATGCAGACCTGGGATGATGAGCAATGGGGTCCAACTTTCCTATGAAGAAAGCTACATTTCTGTAACTTTGTGAGCAGCTTGCTTGATCAGTCATACCAATGCAGAAATGGGTTGTTATAACCTTCTGGAAGTTTGTTACCCCCACACTACTACAGATCCCATGCTCATCAGTTCACTGTTGGAAAGCCAAATGTGGGTAAAATGCTAGCAGAGAGATCAGTGGTAATCACGGGTGTGATTTAACAATATTCCTGAAGTGTTTGCAGATTTTGAGCAAACAGGTTTTCCAAACTATGTCCATAGTTTGTCTTCCCTCGTGATCACATGAATAAATAAACCACAAAGGGTAATATTCCAGTATTGTGCAGGCCCCTGTGGACCACAGATGCTGATTATTGATACCAGTATAGACTGCACTGGAAAAGTTTCTGATGCCAGGTTTTCTAATGATCAGGAGTCTGCATTAATGGGACTATTATCAGGATAGTTCAGGAGTCTGCACTATTCCCACCAAAAGACATGGAATTCCTGTCAGCTCTGTTATACTTGTGGGACCAATGTGCCTTCTTTTACCATTACTTACAAAATCATATGCTGATCTCAGAAGACTGGGTAAAAGAAAGTTCAGTTATACTCACAACAGGTGCAGAATGGTGACTGCATAAGTGTTTGTCAAAATGAAATCCCACTACAGGTTGAATCTCTAGTTCAGCACCCTCACAACCTGAACAGTACTGAACAAGAGAATTTACTGGACCACGGGAGGTCAATATTCACTAGCAGCATTACCAACACTTCCACTGCTTGCCGTTGAAGACATTTAGGGCCAAATTACAGCTTACTAACAGCACAGAACATTAACAGCCAGGACTGGTGAATGTAAGGAAACTTTATGTGACCACTGGAAACTTGGCCACAACCATGCTAATCCATCACCGAGCTAACTAAAAATCATGCTTGATTACGGATGTTGCCAGATGAGAGTGTCAGACTAGAGAGGTTCAACCTGTATTGCTGTTTAAAACCATGTTTCTTCCCATGTCATCAAAGCTGTTTCCATTATTGTGTCTTGTTCTGCTTTTCATAATCTTTGTGAAACCAAAGGAGCACAATTTACCCCTGAATAGATCCTTGATAGTATTGGATTGCTAAAGTGGCACAGTCAAGTAGAATGTGCCCTTATCCCTGTTGGGACAGAATGTAAGTAATCAACATAACTAAGGCTTCCTTTGTGCTTCATTTTATGTACTGTGTGAGCCAATGGAAAAAGGTGAATAGTATGTTTATGAACGTTTACGTACAATTTTTACAGTAAATGAGAAATGTGTGTGTGTTGTGGGATTGCTATCCATTGTGCTTATGAATCACTTATAAAATGGGGCAAGGAAAGGTGAGTGGCAAGAACTGCAGATTTACAGTAGGATTTTTTTTAAGTGAAATGTATTGGGAAATCATGTTTGCAAACAATTTCCCAATTGTCTTTTATCACATTTTGATCTTTATTATTTGAAGTACATGTTACGTGATATGATGCAGGGATGGCAACAACATTTCTTAATATAAACCTTTATTTTGTACGTATATGAGAAAAACATAGCATTAAAACAGTACCAGGCCCACCAGCTGCTAAAAGCGGGATGGGGAGCAGCATGAGTGATTACATACTCTTTCTCTGTGCTTTCTGGCATTCCACCTTCTTGAGCACTTTATTATCCTAGAAGTTCCAAAATGGCAATGGGTGATTTTGTGACAAGCTGTAAGTTCCATTCCTACTCTGGGACAAGTTTGCAGGTATCAGCACTCAGGAATGAGTCAAAGTTCATAGGGAGAACATCGATATGCTGCGTTAGCATCCAGATGGATGACTACCTCTCTGTGGCTTAGTGGAGCTCTGTACGCAGGCTCATTTGAACTCATTGGCCAGGGATTATATGCAAACACATGCAATAATCCAGCCTCTTGAAGAACTACACAGCTGGCACCACCCCACCCTTGGTACTTTCCTGGGCTGCATATAACCCCCCACCTGTATTCCAGAGGCTGACTTTGTCACCCATGGACCACATTTAACTTTCCATACATGTCCCAGCAAGTTTTCTGTTTACAGATGGTGTCTTATGTTGTCACTTGCCTACCTGGTATAGCATTGTGTACTAAAAGGAAGGCAATATAAGGGTCTGACTTTAAATATCTCAGTGCTAGTCCATAAGAATGTGTGAGTTTCTACTAAAAATCAATTTCAAATGCTTTTTTCACTGTTGTTTGTGTGTACTGGTCTTCATTTTGATTCCTTGTGGTGGCATTTGGGAATGTGGGTGGACTGGCGTGCAGTCTGCCACTAAGTGATACTGCTGGCTGCCCGGGGCTTTTGCATTGGGTAATAAACTGGAAATTCCTCCCATCTCTACATTAATAACAACAGGCATGGAGCCAGAAACTTTTAAGGTTGCATCTACCTCTTGTGTTTCTGATGCTTGTTCAGGCTGGTGGTGTGAAAAAGCTCCTCTCAGTAAAGACTCAGAATGTGCTGCCATTGCTCCAAAGGCAAAGCCTCCTTTTGGGATAGGTTTGATTGCAAGAGTCAGTTTGGATGCCTGATCTGTGACTTGCTGACTACCCTTTAGTCCTATGCTGGATTCAGGGGTGAGAAGTTTGCCCTCCAGGATGTAGCAAAATGGTGATGGCTCAGTGCTTGGCCACAGGCCAGCCGATGGAAGGGGAAAATGGGACAAATAAGTCAGGGAGCAGTGATTCAAAAGGGGCCAGGCCTCCCAGGTGCCACCACTGCTTCTGAAGAGACAATGGCAGCCAGAACCCTAGACACTTTATGTCACTGCTGGAGCACTGTGCAGCATGGTCGGGCTATGGGTGGGTGAAAGCCAGTGTGGCATGATCTGGGCAGCACTAAGGGCTGGCTCCTCCAGCCCTTTCTCTTCCACCCAAAGTCCTGCCCCTTCTGGGGGCACAGAGCCAGGGCACCTTGCTCAGGGCCTGGCAAATCTGTTCATTCCCCTGCTTAGGTCAGAATTCAGCACCTGGTCAAAGACCTCATAAAAGGGACAAGATGGCTTCCAGTTCCCAGGGGTGATAGTCTCATCCCTGACACTTAATCTACTCCCTACAATCTACTCCCTACAATTGTTCACTGGTCCAGTGCATCCCCAACACTGCCAGCTACTTTGTGATTCACTTGTGCACATGGCCAGTCCTGGAATCTTTGCCAAAGGTCACATCACACCAGAGATGAACCAAAGTGTGGTTGTGCACCCATGCCCAGCTGGTTGCATGTGTGGTAAAGGACTTTTTCTTGTCATAGGCTATTGCAAATAGAGAAGAACAAAATGGTAGAGTTAAACACCAAGCACATTTACTTGAGCCAGTGGGATTGCTTCCTTTTCCTGGGAGTCACTGGGGAGTTTGGGAGTGGAAAGAACAGCCAGCACTGCCCAATGGAATTGTGGGATAATGTTGGTAGATTCTCAGAACCCAAATCTGGGGGATCTCAGACTGAGATACCTCCACCCTAAAAAATAATAGATTGTAGGCCAGAGCTCGCCACAGGACTCAGGGTTCACTCCTGAGAGGTTTGAGAAGTGGGATCAAATTAGACAGAATTGTGTGTAGCTGGACAGAGAATTTAGGCTTAAGCCCGAGTCTGAGCATGTGCTTCCACTGCAGTATAAGCATATCCATTATCCCTTGTGCTTGTACTCTGTATGTGTGATATGATCTGTAGTTCAATATACCACTGACCTATATTGCAATTGTTGTTTAATTGTTCTTGCAATTAGAAAGCTTTCTCATGTTCTTCCATCCAAACTCATTCTCTTTTTAATAGAGCTACACTTCAGTTTTATGAACTCTGATTTCATTAACCTCCTCTTATCTGACTTGCCACTCTGTTCCCAGCTTCCTAGTAGGCTATTTATTATTTTTCAGTTTTATAAAGTTGATGATGTTCCAAGACCTCTATGAATTCAAAGCCTATATGTAGATCCTAATGTAAGTTGTTTCTTTTAATTTTTGCCTGGTGCCATAGATCACTGGAGTGGTTTCAAAAAAACAAAACGAAACAAAGAAAACAAACAAAAATCCCCCAAAATATTTGAGGCCACACATTGGTATTGTGCAGAGAAAGTGCTGACAGAAATTTTTTATTTCAATCAGCTCCCAGAGTCCTTCATGATCAATCTTCCTCCTTTTCCCCTTTCCTAATCAGCCTCCTCAACAAGGCCCAATACAAAAGGCACAGCCCCGTAGCCTCTTTTTCCACTAACCCCCAAAGGAAGCAGCACACTTTTCCATGCCCTCCTCCTTTTCCTTCATACATAATTTCACTCCTCTGACACCATCAGCCTGGTTGTCTGTGTTCAACTTTTTTTTTTTAATTTTTCCATTTCCTTCTTCGTTTCATTTCATCTGTTCATTTCCTTTCGTTTGTCTCTGGTTTTCCTTGCCCTTTTATTGCAGTCTGTCCACTTTCCCTGTATCTTTCCACCACTGAACTTCCCTGTCTTTTCTCATCTTGACCCCTTTTCCATTTCTTCTGTACCCTACCCCTCAGTGCTCTGTCCACATTCCTCTACTTTCTAATCTCTCTCTGTGCCCCTCTCTCCCATTCTCCAGGATACCTCCTTGTCTGATCATTATATTGATCTCCTCTTTCCTTGATCACTCCATCTTGTCCTTTGTCACCAGTTTCTGTACTCACACTGTATTCTGTGCTCACTCAGTGTCGGGGAGAGGTCTCTGCAGGGCATACTGGCCCCCGCCTGCAGTAGGAGAGCATAGAAAGCTAAGATCAATAGAAATATGCTCCCCTTACTCTGGCCAGTGCCCACCTTCCTCCTCCCTGCCCCCCACACCCGCTGCATATGAACTTACAGAAGATTTTCTCCCATTGCTCAACACTTCTGTTGTATTTGGAACCCAGCTGCCTGTGTCATGATCCATGCAGAGCATCATTGCTGGTAAAGCTGTCCTGAGGCTTCTTTGCTGAACTGCCTTCCTCCTCTGTGGCTCATAGCACCACTGATACATTGCCATTTGGCTCCCTAGCAGTGGAAGATGGTGTCACAAGTCCCATGTTCCTTGATATTTTTCCTGCCATTGATTCGTTTCCAAAGTGTCACCTGAGAATCCATAGTACAGTTTAAAAAACAATAGGTTTTTTTCTCATTATTTCTTTCTACTTGCTTTTGTTATTTCTTTTTCTCTCTTTATTTTCTTCTGTCTCTTATGATCATGACGAGTGTCAATGGGACAGATAGAACTTGAGCCAACACCTCTGTTATGTGCAGTCATGAAGTGGTGCAGATGGCCTATGATGTACGGGAAGTGAGATTAGATGATCTGATGACCCTTTCTGCCCTTAATCTTTATGACTATAACTCTAGATGAATGTGGTGGTGTTACAATAACAAACACCCTCTTTGTACTTTGGCGGCTACCAACCAGGGCAGGTAACCAGCAGCAGCGCTGGAACAATTTTTGGGGTGGAGGTGCTGAGCTGCAATTCCCCATTTAGACCTGTTGAAATCAGCTTGTCAACTCTCCAGGACTGAACAGACCAGATTCCTTTGCTGGAAATGGCGTCTGATCTGTCCAGTCCATAAGCTTTGGCAACCCTGACCACCCCAGGCTGGAGGCAGAGCTGGTGGCAACTGCAGAGCCCTGGGCTGGCTGTGGGACCCTGGGGTTCATAGGGCCAGCAGGCTGCAGAGTCCACAGTAGGGACAGGAAGCAGTTAGACCCTGAGGACTTGTAGAGCCCATGAGCCTGGCAGGTGGTGGCCCCCAAGGGTTGGCGAAGCATGGTATAAATACTGTATTTTATAAAAATTACTTTATAGTAATTTTCTACAGGCATTAGCATTTTCCCATCCTGTTACTACTACTAATGGGTGTATGAAGCTTTTTAGTCCAATTTTGGCTTTCATTTAATCCAATATAAATCCACAGTAGTTCTATCAAATTCACTGAAAGCAGAATTTGGCCCTATAGCTTAAGACAAAGAAGTAAAGTGGGATGCCATCCATATTCATGTACAGTAGGGACATGAGCTAATTTGTAGGTTGGTGAGAGAGAGCTTGTGACACTGCGCTCCATTTCACATCAAGAGACGTTAACTTGAAATTACTGTTTCCAAGGGAAACACTTGTGACTCCAAGCATTAATTTGCATTAGCCCACGATAAGGTTATCCTGTAAACTTGAGTTATTATTGAAAATAACTCTCTTCCATAGTGTCAAGGAAGAATTTTACTAGAAATAGATTTTCTTCCATATAGCCAAAATTTTGCATGTGATTAGGGCGTTTAGTTTAGTGGGTCTATACAAGTTGATTTTTTAAATGCAAAGGAAGGTGAAAGGATAAATATTAGCGCTATGCACAATTCAGCTAGTTTCCACTATGAATTGAATTAGCCCCTGAAATTTACACTAGGGCAGTTTTTGCAAACCGTGGGGATCTAACTGTGCTCTGAGCAGATCTAACGAATGTGGTGCTTAAAAAACAGTGGTAGCAACTGATGGCCTATCCATGATTGGGCTTTGAACATTGCCCACATCTGTGAAGCTGAGCCAGCAAGAGGAAATCGTAGCAAAATTTCCATGGTGTAGAAAAGGCTTATTATTTTTCTTTCTCTATTAACAACTACACAAAATGGCATCCAAGCAGAGAAATGTCACTGTCATCTCTAATTCTCTCACATAGATATTCCACATCTCTAGTATCCACTAATAAAGTCTTGCAGTATCAGCTAAGTCATAGGCAATTGTTTGGAAGAAAGTAAATAAGTAGAAGAGACTGCTTACAGAATTTCACCAACTGCATTTCCCTGTTATTCAAATCTCAAGTTGCACTGGGGAAAAGGGAGAGAAGAAAATATCGAGAATTCATTTTTCAGACCAGGAGGGTTATTTCCAAATGCTCACTACTAATGGCACCTCAGCGACCACCTCCTTGTTCATGATAAAATACCACTCCTTTGGGTTGTTTTTGTGTCCTATTATTTTTTATAACTATAGAATAAACTTTTAAAGGCAAGAGATGATTAAGAATATGTTGACCATCCAACATGTTTAGTGTACAAGAGGAACAATATCAATATATAAAAATATTTCCTTTCCACCACATTTACATGGAGCTATGGTTACTGAATGTTTGCTCTTTGAACACTCTAGGTTGAGTGTTCTACCACAGTAACTGAGGATAAATACATACCTGTGTGGCATACACATCCTTTTTAGATTACACATGGGATGCCTGTGCTCTTACTTGCACATATGTCTATAGCTGTAAAAGTTCGCTATGTAAAACAGAGGTGATGATCTTACATATGCAAGAGAAGGGCATGGATAAGGGGAGGGAGTAAATTTTTCAATTTCCTAAATAAAGTGGGGGGCAGTTGTTGAAATGCACAGCCTTTTCTTTATCTTTCATCCATATATCATTCTATCTGCCAGTCATGCCCACCATGGGCAACCTTCAGCGTATCTCTGAATTATAAGGATGTCATTTTAGATCCAAACTAATATGTAATTATCTATTTTAGAATGTTTTATTAGGAATTAGGAGCCTTTTTACATTTTAGCCAAACATATTCATTTCACAGCATGTTAAAATCATTTGCTCTCCCCTAACTGTGTTTATCTTTTCCTCTGTAATATTTCACAGCTGAAGTCCTTTTCTTGGTGAGCTTAAAAATATTGCCTTTCTAAAAAAATTGAATATCTGTGTGGATAAAAATCTGCCCTTCTCTTTCTTGCCCTTAGAATTCTAAAATGTACCTGTGTTCAAATATTAAGAAATAAAACAAATATAAATTATGCATTTTCCAAGTTAATTTAAAATGCATTATGCGCTGCTTTGTTCTCTGGAATTAGTATTATTAAGGGGACAGATCTGTATGGATTAATTTTGAGTCAGTTTATTCACTTCTTTGTAATTCAGCGGCAAGGATTTCTGTCCCCAGGCGTCAAATTAAAATTTTTACTGTAAGTAACACATACACAATATGGACCTTTTTGCATTGTTTCTTTGTTTTTCTAGCATACCATGTATTTACATATTATATTATTTCACCAAATTCATCTCTTTCAAAGTAAGCAAATAAAACTTTTTTGTATTGATGTTAAAAGAATGCTGCTATTGTCACAGTAACAAAGTGGTTCATAATACCAGTCTATTCTTTTCATCAGTATTCACACTGTATTTAGCTCTGTTTCCTGACTCCATTCTTACAACATACCTCCACACCACCTCCACTCCTTTTACAATATTTTTGGTGATGTCTGAGCTGTTACTTTGTAATATTTCAAATAGAGGTATTCAATAATCATTTTACAATATTGTTTTAGTGTAATAATTCCTACTGCTTAGCTGATTTAAATCTTGATTTTTCCCTAAACGGAGCAAAAAATAGTCTGCATTCTTAATTAGTCTTCTTTAAACAAAATATCCTTTCATATGCACTAATAAAGACTAAGGATCATTTCTCTCTTGTTTAAATAACTGCTTGCTGTAGTATAAAATTGTAAGAGACATGATGCAGATCAAGATGCTGGCTTGAAGTGGAGAAGAGGAACAAGCAGTGCAATAATAAGCAGATTTTAATGATTTACTATAAATCAGCATTTTTGCCCTGTCACTGAGATTGAAGAGGCAGACAGCTCCTCACATGTCTGCCTAGCAAATGTCTTCCTGATGAATCATGTGCTCTGAATCACTGATCACAACATTCAAACAGCACATCCAGATAATGAGGAAAACATATACACAGCATTCTTATGGCTAGTCTAAAACTGCGAGAATATGTGGTTTTAGTGGTATGATAGTTAAATTCCTACTTTGTCTGTTCAACGGAGGGTAATATGAATGTGTATTGCAGATTAACTATTGATGCCCTAGCAAGCTATGCCTCCACTCTGGGATGAAAAACTAATCTTTAAATATTATGGAGGGGAAAAAAAGAAGGCAAGCTGGAATTTAAGATGATATATATTTTAAGTGTCTAGTGATAGGAAAATATATATCAACTAGTTAGTTCTTTTGTGACAAGTTATTTGTAACAGGTAAAATCTAACAAGTTATCCTTGTGTGCATGGATGCATCAGATAACTGTTAGTAAAATCAGTTAGGAATGGAGAATAAAAGTATCATGGAAAAGTTATACTTTACATTGTATAATACACAGCGCCCCTCTTTACAAACATATCATTTGCTTTAGCTAACTAAATACTTTTCACCCCATTATAACAAATAATGAAAATGGTGATATAACTATATCTATTTAGCTATTTTATATCTATTTTAAGGGTGGTGACTGTATAGTAACAAGTCTGTTATAACACAGTAGGGGTGATAGGAACAAAGTGGCAACACCAGGAAAGCTCTGGTAAATTTAATGAATGGGCTATGGAGTAGACTCCCAGTTCAGGAGTCCATGTTGCCTTTGGGACACAAACACAGCTCTCATTAGCAGTAACAGGAGTTGCATGTGTCACACAAACCTTCCCTTAATAATAATGGAAATTGACCCAGCTCACTCCTCCCCATGTCTTACCACCCCCCGCACAAGTTCTGAAAGGTTGATAATTTGCATGTCAATAACTTCTATGATAATTAAACAAATCTGGCAGTTCCAGCTTATAAAACATGCATAGCAGCAGTCTCATGAACACGAAGCTAGTTTCTACTCAGGGCTAAGGCCATTAGCAGGTCTATTTGGAGGAACCCATGCTGTAGCACTTGGCTTTTTGTGGAGAATATGAGTTCATCCTCCAGGACTGTCTGTCATTTAACTTTTTATTAGCACCAACATCCATTCAGAAAATAAATTATGATGCAAAAAATTGTGTCTTTGCACCTCTTAGTGATTTTTAAAGGATTATTGAAAATTTGATGGTGGTGATTGCAACTTCTAACCTCCAGTTCTGCAGACTCTTAACATTTGCATTTACTGCACATTTCTGTACTCCTTAAACGCAGTATATCTATTTAGTTTAGAGTATGTTAGTACTATCTGTGTATATTTTCCCAACAGTTCAATTTATCCTCATGAAGATTTAGTAACATGGACTTCTTGTGGATCCTGAGGAAAAGTTGACACTAGAAAGCCACTGACTCTTTTTACTTCTTTTTTCCAAGCCTGTTCCTTGCTGTGCATTTAGTGAAATAATCTTTTTTACAAGATGTAGGCCCCCCCTTTGTTTGTGAAATTCAGTGTCCTCATTTTTTTGTTCTGCACGCAAGGAAAAAGATAAAAGTGGGTTTTTAAAATGATAAAATTACAACATGTTTTAAACATGACCATGTTGGGCTCAAAGAGTATTTTTGAAAGTATATCCATTTGTTTAATTTGAATAAGAACATACTTAATTTCAAGGGCATTTGGTTAAAGCAGTTATTTGTATTAATGTGTTTTTGAGGTAAGAAGTGAGGGAACTGGTCGGTTTGCTTCTGCATAACTCACCAACTTGGAGAATGAAACCTAAAAGTACGAAAAGTAAAATGTGTATGTGCTATTTAAATATCACAATGGTATATTTGAGCCTTGTTTTATTTTATTCAAAGTAAAGGGGGGGAGGAAGATGCTCAAACTGCTTATTTCTGCAGAAAAAAAATCTGTAACTGAAGTGTTCTATTAGCACAAACGTAGGAAAGTCTTTAGAACCTCTCTCTTCAAAAGCATAATTAGGTATTTATTTCAGACATACTAACATCTTTGCGGTAGCTAATAAGATGCAGCCTATTTGAATATTAATATAATAAATGATTAAATTAAACAGCAAGATTCAGACTCAGAAATAGCCTTTATAGGTCCCAGGGGGTCACTAAAACTGTATTCCATTTCTTCCTACAGTTAACATAGTACAAGGGACATGAATGCGTAAAGCAATATTTGTCTTATGAAACATGGAGTTTTATATTGTGCTATTCAGTTTTATTACTACACAGTTTGAAGCTGTGGCCTGTGATGAAGTCTCCATGCTGGGACCCAACAGCATCTCTTCCTGTTTTGGTACTTTTTGGCGTCAAAGTAATGCATTGTTCCCTTGGCAGAATCAAAGCTGATAGCAGATTTCATATAAGTAGGTTGGCAATTCGGGCACATGATAAACTAATACAAAAAAGTTGCTGTAAAGTAAATGGGGTAGGAATTTTTCGTCTGTAAGTTACAGTGTATTATTTGTTAATAATTTGTATCAAATGAAGTGCAGAATTAATATGAACAGCACTAGGGTGATGGGTTGAACTTTTCCCCCCACACGAGATAAAAGAAAAATAGGCAAAGTAGGCAATTATAATTGGCCATTATTCCAATAAAGGTGTTTCTCTTCTCAAATTAGTCTATGAAAACTGCACACTATCAAAATCCCATGAACCTGAGAGGTGTTAATAAACATCTGGTCATGGTTTTTGCTTAATTAGCATTCCTTAGTTTGGACTGAAGTCTGTTTATGTAAAACAAAATACACACGGCTCAGATTTTGTTGTGTGAACCACAGCTCTTCAGCAATCCAAACTAGCTGTTGGTAAATTCTCAGTGGGAGAATTACATTTTTAAGTCTCATCATTTGTCAGCACGGCAAAACAAAAGTAAAGTTGTTTGAATTTGACAACTTTTGTTCATTTTACAGGACTTATGTCATCTCAATAATAGCTGCAGAAATCTTTGTACTTTGAGAAAAATACCCTTTTAAATAAGAAAAGAAATTGCAAGCTTATTAGCATGCAGCTTACTGGAAATGCCATTTTATTATTCCTACTAGCCAAAATCTTTCAGACCTATCTCTCCACAGAACAGCATTGGCAGAAAGGTAATGGATAAACATGCAACTGGGCTTGCAAGACTATACTGTCTAAATTAGATAAAAGAAAAGTGGGAAGAAAACTCAAAGATAAGTGGTACAAAGTAAATCAAAACAAATCATCTTACCAAACTTTATTCACATCTGATACCATTTTTAGAAATTAAGGTCAGTTTTGTGGAACTAATAGGGAGTTATACCTATATATCTTGGACACCATGACAATGCTAGAGAGGAAGATTTATACACTATGGTTGCAGATGCAGAAGAAAGATATGAGAGATCAAATGGAAGTGCATGATAACAAATGAAAAATGGCCCCCACAGCCCATAAATTAATTGAGAAAAGAAGGTTGTCATTATTTGAACATGCTTTAAAATAAGGTATGGGGTCCAGATGGCAGAGAATAGATAGGCCAACAAAGTTTGAGTAATTGATGACTTAAAAATAAAACAAGATCTTAAAGAAATGAATCACATTGGGAGAGTAAGAGGAGGAATATTAGATGAAAACACACAAAAAATCCTAGAAACTTGAGAGCAAAATCAAAGAATAGAGAACCAGACACATCTTCCATTAAGGACCTAATAAATGTAAGTAATAAATATTTCAGTCAGCAATTGCATTTCTATTAAGGCCACTTTTCTTTTGTGATTTCATTAACCTATTCAGCCTCATTATTATTATTTTATGTTATTGTTTTGGTAGCCTAAGATTTCAAAGGAATGTGTCAAAAGAAACTAACAAAAGCTGTGGCATAAAAATCACAATTATAGTGTCTGCTGCCATCACTGTTGTTAGCTCATAATGTCACTCAAAAGAGTCCTTCTCTGGTAAACAGCTGTATGGTTCCCACCTCTTATTGTCTGTGGTTATAATATCCTATTTCTAGCAAAACTGTTTGTTGCCTAGGTCTAAAATTGATCCTTCTTTGCAACATTTGCAGGTTAACAAGATTGTGCATGTCACAGAGGAAGTGACAATACTCACAGTTTTTTATTCCACTTTGTTTATTATTATTTTTAATGCACACACTGCGGCAAGATGTATAACCAGAGCACTTGTCTTTAAACAATACTTTTGTAATATATAAAGTTCGGTGATCACCAAATAAAATATGAATGGTATGTGTGTGTATTATGTATATAACATCATATTTATCACTTTTCATTGCATTAGAGCATTTACTGACTTTGAAAAGTTCTGATCCAAACAGAGCTCCATGTAAATACACTGTATACAAGCCAAGAAAGACCGGCTCCAGGCTGATAGAAACCTCAGAAGTATGCGACATCTTACTACTCAACTGTTCCTCATTAGAACACTACTCATTTCTATCTGTTTCCCCCCTCTCTCCACTTTTTAATTTTTTTTCCTCAAAGCAACTTATTTCACTGCTGAACTCCAGGATCATATTATGAATATTCAAACTGAAAATAGAACATCATCTACAATGTTGCAAACAAAGGTTCCTTGAACTATATTCAGCCTTTTATTTACATTGTTATGAAAGACATTGCATTAGCATACAATGGCTCTCTTCTACACTGCTCCCTGGCAACTTATTATTGATGACAAAATGTGTATCTAATGAGTGAATGTGGACTCAGTAAACTATATTATAAGCTATATTATATTTTAGAAAGATAGCCCTAAAGGAAAAACATCAAAGTCTGAGAGCTAATTTATAAAGAAGTGCTACCGAAATTGGAAGAAAGACAAACTTAGGGACCTTCCCGTCATAGCACACAATGATGTCATTAAAGATCATTAACCTCAAAAAGATACACACAGGAAAACCAAAATGTAATGAAATGTAACCCTCAGCTTGGAAGGCAAACAAGAAGGTTTGAAAATATTCAGAAAATACAGGCTACAAATATTTCGAGGGAAGGATAGTTGCAAGCAGGATTGATCTGAATACTCAAGCTGGTGATTTATTTTTCATGGTTCTCATAAAAAGAAGGTGATTTCCTCCCCCCCCCCCCCCCCGCATACTCCCCCTTCCTCTTTCCCAGAGAGTAAAAAAGATGGGATGAGCATCTTGTTGCCCATTTAGCAATGGCTGCCCTTTTGCAGACACTGCAAATGAATGTGGGATATTGGAGAGACCAAATCAAACACTTTACAAGGAGTACATCAAAAATGGGATAAGCTGCATTCTTTGCATTTGTAATGGAAGAAAGGGAAGGGACATTTTCATTAAAAGACCAAGGACTGTAAAGCAAATGTTAAATACTTTCACACCCAAAATTCAAACTGATTTAAACGCAGTCTTGTTTTGCTTTAACTAAAATCAAATTTCTGAAATCCAGCTGTACAAGTAGCAAGAAAATGAAAGGAAAAGTATTTACTTGTGGACTCAATAGTCTCTTTTTAAAAACAGGGGCCTAAACTATAGACTTTTTTAAAGCAGTATAAATTTGGAAGATTTCACATGATCCATTACATTCCTTAGAACTATTAAGATGCAGTTTACATGATTTATTCAGTATAAGGTCCACTTTTAGATATATTTAAGTCTCCTATTTGTTATTTAACATGTGTTTAATGTTTTCTGTCCCTGCTGTGCACAGCTGCAAGCTGCTATTTTTTGGCAATTTTTGTGACTGTGAAGTGATTTGTGTCTTTGAATCTCACCTTCCTATTCTACAGCCTGCTGTTTTGATTTTTTTTTTTTGAAACTGTAAGAAATAAGTTATACTGTGTTACGACCTTTGCTTCACTTCACCAACGTAAACATAAAGTCTTAAAGACTTACAAAAAAAAAGATAGTCACCTTTACAGAGTAGTGATGAAGACACATAGCTCATTGATTTAGGCAGCTTGTGAAACTGTAACTAAAAAGCCCTATGAAAAACTCTAAAGCAAATTCAACAATGCCATAAGAGCTACTAATTGAGTACTGGCAAACACTTTGCTTACCACTTTCAAACATTCAATTCATATAAACATTCTATGTCAGTGAATCTGCTATTAAGATTAATATAAATGATCTCAATTAAAGGAAGCTGCTGCAGAATAAGTGACCATTGTGAAATACTTTGAAAATGCATGATCTTTGCACACAAGAGCAAGAGAGAGAATAAAGTAGAAGTACAAGAGAGCAGTCATTTCAGGAAGTTTTATAACTGGGAATAAGGTCATTTGCATAAGCATTTCTGGCATTGCAATTGGCTTCCTAGCAGTAAAGCTTTAGAAAATAGGATTGCTGAAAATGATGAAAAACAATGGTAACGATGATGAGGTGTAAAGTACCTATTTTGTAAAATATCTGGGCAGCTGAATATATCAGTCTTTGGAGATACCTAACATTTTGCAGAGCCAGTTTACCTCATTCCCTAATCAAAATCTTCAGTCAAAGGCTCTACAGAAACTACATATTGCAGATATGACTTTATGCATATGTAAGCTTGAGCCAGGCTAGGAATTCTCATCCTTTGTCAACAAGCAGGGCACTGTGAGAAGGTTATAAAGTCCGTAAGTGTATTGTATGAAAGAAAAATAACTCTCTGGTTTGAGTGAGAGTTGAAATTGCTGTATGCCATGCGGGAATAATCCCTGCTAAATGAAGAACTAACTCTGCGTTTGTTCCCACTGACTTCAGTGATACAATTCCTGGCTAGTCCAATGAGAGCAGGATTAGAATGAAAGCCTCGCATTTTCTGGAACCCACAGAAGAGGCCCAGATTCTTGGCTGCGGTTAAGGAGCGCACAGTATAGTTTAGGAGAAGTTGCAAAGGTAGCTTTTGCTGATTTTTGCCCTGTCCAAAGAGTCAATCTCCTTTTATACCTCAAAGAGCTGCTCCATGTTACTACAGCTGCTTGTAGCCCCAGTATAATATGGGAGTTGGGGATCAACAGCTGGCCAACCATGGCAGCAGGAAGAAAGGCTCTTATAGGAGCTTTCCCATTGGCTTCATGACACTGAGTTTTCCTCCAGAATTAGGCTAAATTTACATGGCCAAATTCCATCATTGGTGCAGTGCAGGGTGGATAGTCTGTATCCCAGAAGATGAGCCCTACTTGTCACATACAGTGGTAGTAGAAGGAATAGGCGCTGAAAATGGACTTAATTGCTCAATATACATGCATGTGTCGCTAACTTAACTTTAGATTTATGGGGGATTTTTTACATGTAAGATGAATGTGAAGTGTTTGCTTTGGTTTATTCAATACCCCACACTCATCTGCAGTGTCTACAAAAAGGCAGCCATTGTTAAAAGGGCAACAAGATTCTCATCCCCTCTTTTCACACATAAAATGTGACCTGGTTATTTCTTTGAGCACCTAAGTTAGGAATCTTGCCTTTCTGCCTTCCCAGAAACTGCAGAAAATGGTGAGGCTGCAGTGTTTTTCCTCTCACTGGAAATTTTTTTCCTTTTCATTGGCTGTTTTTGCTTTGATTTTGAGAAATTAGTCAGTATCACTCTTGCAAACTAGGACATGCATTTAATTCATGGAGAGTGAATGTGCAGTGTTGGTATGATGGCCTAACGGGACAATCTTCAGTGCATAATGTATATACCGGTACATATTTCTTTTTATATGGAGTACAATAAGTGTGCTTTCCTTTCTGATAACACCTTGTAGATGTGTGCGAGCAATCCCCTCTGTACATGTGGGGCTTGAATCTTACACCCCCTTTAAAAATGTCAATCACCTTTAATGTCATTTTAAATATTTTGGATATGTGTAGTCTATTCTTATGATCCCTCCAGGTCTTTTGGTGTCTGTCCAACTACTACCTTAACTGGTAAATGAGTGTTTAAAAAGTCTCAAAGGGGAAACAAATATAGTCATGTAAGAGTGAAAGAAGTGTCCATCAATTTGCTGACATTTACCTATAAGCAGAAAATTTTGTAACTTCATTTGTCCGATTTCATTGACCATGGAAAATATATAGGTGAGTGTTTTAAAAGGAAAAAATGTCAAATATACTGGTTATTACTGCTTGATATATATTCCCCATCCTTTTGAAGAATCTATAAGAGAAAGTCATGTTGGAACAGTTTAATGCAATGCCTTTAACTTATCTAAAGCACATTCAACTGACTGCCCTGGGAAAATTGAATCTTTTCCTCACAATCTTAGTGACATGAAATATATATAATACAGTAAATGATTAATGCAGTTATAAACTATACCTGAGATAAGATTTAAGTATTCATATTTCTATCATGTTAATACAACACGATAAACCCATGAAGCAAACTTGACCATAGCATTTGTTATTCTGTCCAGTATTCAATTATTCTTTGTCCAAATACAATTTAGGGGCTTGCTAGAATACATTCGCCTGGTACAAAACATTATATACCACAGTGAGATAATCAACAGAAATGGTCAGCAACTATACACCTCAGTCCAGGACACAGTATTGCAGAATAAAAGTGAGCCCAGGACATAAGCACATACAGGCTTTTATTAGGATGTCATTTGCACTCAAATGCTTTTTTTTTTCTTGTGCAACATTTTGCTTGAAGCCTTTATATTAAAGAAAAGCTAAATTGACATAAGCACATATGTGCTTAACGATCAGCCAAGCTGTTTTAAAATTATATAGCCTTAATAATCAATCTCTTTTTTTAATTTCTCCATTGGTGTCAGGCTCTGTCCTTGGAAACACATGCATGCAACATCAGTGATGTTAAGGGAAGTAGCTAAGGAAAGAGTGAGAATTAATTGGATGATTGGTGTTAATTGTATGATGCAAATCTTGGGCCAATCCTAAAATTACAACCTATACTACTGATAGAGAAGCTGCGTGCCTAGTAGTGAATGCACAGTGATAGGCCTCAGAAAGTCTGGGTTATATTGCTGTTTCTGCCACAGACTTCTTGCAAGGTCACTTAACTTGTCTCAGTTTGCACATTTGTTATATGGATATAAAATGCAATTCACAGAGGTTTCATTCTTTCGTGCTTTTAGATTCTTCAGTAGAAGGTGATCTAAATACATAAGATGACTTATTCTTCTATAGCTCTTGTCAACATTGATTTTAAAATACTGTAACAGCCATACTTAGCCTTTTGATTATAATAGACTTAAAATTCTAGTCATTAACTAACTCACAGTTCATGATATGCACAAAGATACTGCAGAGCCACTTAAATGTTCCATATATAAATTGGGATCTACTTGTAAGCTAGTCAGCATTCTGAATTCCCCAGAGTAATAAAGCATCCTGAGATAGTCTCATCCACACATTGGAACAGGGATTGGCCATTCAGGTCTCCTAGTGTCATTTTTTAATTCTGCCATTAACTAACCTTCTGACCTTGCAAAAGTTAGATAATTTCTTTCTGCCTCAATTTTGCAAGCTCTAAAATAGCTGGTATAACAATACCTTAGCTAGTAGCCTACTACTCTGAACAAACTAATGAATAAACTTCTAAAAAATATGCTAACACTAGAGTTGTCACAAAGATCTCCAATTCCTGATGGCAAATTATAAACTAGAGAGTCTGCCTAGAGCTGCTCAGAACATGGTGGATTTTTACAGTAGAAAAAGCAGAACATTTATCTAGATTTTTCATTTAAAAATTGACTTTTGATTGAAATTTGATAGCTTAAAACTTTCGCTTTTTTGCCTCCAGTCCATTTTCACAGAAAAACTTTTGATGAGACTCAAAATTTCTTACAAAAATGTCCTTTTAGTTGAAAACCCAAATTCTTGTTAAATAATAGTTTTGACAAACTCTTGTTATTCCACATAAGCAGGTGATTGGGCTATACAGACGAGCAGCCTCTCTATATGTTATGTTTCTAAGAAACTACAGATAACACAGAGAGAATCAAAAACATGCATTCTGGACATGCAACTAAAGGGAAAACCACTCAGTGAATGCAAATTTTAAAAGAGCAGTACCAGGGCCCAGCTGTTTTATGCCACCATATGTTAAAAAGTGTGTTAGTTAGCTGGGAGGTCCAGTCAAGGGAACTAGAGGAATGATTGTGGGGCTAGCAAAGGACTTTGCTAAACTAATCTGTTACTATAATAAAATTTGGATGCAATTAGGGCAGGGCAAGGATTCAGGATGATCTGTATTTTCCCAAAGTGATTTCTCTATCTTAAAAAGCTAAGCTAGGAGTTACACGAATTATTCTGACTTTTTTTTTTTTTAATTAAACAGCTAAACTGTGTCACATTGTGAACATTGTGTCCCATAAGATAAAATGTGCTGAAGTCTAGCTGGAACATAACACAAAGAATCTTTTCATATTTCAAGACCCTAGAATTCTGTTTCATGAAAAATAGCCAGTCTTTAAGAACATCGTCAGTGGGGAAAAAAATCAGTATAACTAGAAATGAAATGCTTCCTAGTACTCAGGAAAATGTTGAGTGAGACTGCAGTGTCCTCTGTTTTGAACTGAAAATCCACCCTCTTTGTACTTGCACTTACCTGAAGTACACACCAGAATGACTATGTCTGTGCATAGTTGATCTACCACAACCCATTGTGCGCATGTTCAAACCTGATTTGCATATAAACTTTGTGGCAACAGCACACACAAACAAATGGATTTACAAATTGCACATTCTTTTATTTGATAGATAAGGGACAAAGTTTGCAAAAGGAAAGATCTGTGCACAATTATGCACTTGTCATGTACAAGTTGTGCCAGTAGGACATATGCTGGTACATGTCAATAGCTAAGTAGTGAAAGACAAATTTGCCTGCACAGTCACCCATTTGTGCATGCGTTCATGGTAATTCCATATATTTTCTTTTGCAAAGGGCCTATTTTTGAATAAAGAGATTCAAAATAAGTATTCTGCTATATATGTAATTTATTGAAATACATTATTGATCTCTTGAATTTCACACTGCTATTGCTGGTATTTTACAGCTATTACAATGCAGTAGTTTAATCTCTTAAACTATCCATTATGAGACAAGATAAATTAGTTATCTCCTCTGCCTTGTAAAAAGTTACATTTTTTCAAGTTTCTTGCTTGTTTTTCTGCTTCCTTTTGTGATTCTCATCACACCACTTTCAGTCCTTGCTTATGGAGATGTTGTTGTCATGTAAGCTTACAATGACATCATGATTTCTGTGCAAGGCTGGGATGATCTCCTCAAGGTGATGCCATTACACCATGAATTTATACAGGGAAAACAAATTCAGTGACAATCCATATACTATACGTGCATTATAGTATCTATTCCTGGTGAAAATGATCAATGCAAGTTTAAGTCTATAATGCCATTAAGTGTCAGAATGAGATGTGGAGGGAGCTCACCAAATGCACTGCAAGTGTGTTGGACAATGTTATCACTTGACAAAAATGAAACCTACAGCTAGTGGGGATGATGTGACTTCAATGTGAAAAAGATCTGGCAAAAGGCAGCATTGTTTGGTGGTTACAATACTACCAGTATAGTAGTACCGGTAGCTAGTCAGAGGACTGAGGCAGCTTCACCTGAGCCTAGAACAATGACCAGTCATATAGCTGTGCCCTTTCAGGACTTTTGCCTGCTGAATCCAGGTCTGCTGACAGAGGTAAGGGGGTCAAAAGGGGAAATTGCCCCAGGCCCAGTGATTTAAAGGGGCCCAAGTGTCTGGCCCTGCTGTGGCAGCATGCCAAGTCCTTTAAATCATGCAGGAGCACAAGTGCACCATTCCAAGCAGCTGGTAGGGCTGCCAGGGAGTCAGGATTGCTGCACGGCATTTTCTAGGCAAGGCAGGAGGGGCACTGTGGTCAGGAAGGCACAGAGGGCTGTCTGCCTCTGACCCCACTCCTTCCAACCTTGGCTCCGCCCCTTTTGGGGTCTTGGAGCTGTCCTCCCCTTTAGCTCCGGGGCTCCACATGACTGTCAGCTTGCCTGATCCCACCCCATGTATTACTGATGTTTGAATGCAAGTAACACCAAGCATATAAAAGGACATTTTCAGCCTATAAAACAGCACTAACAATTCAGACTTATTTAAACACATTGTATTCTTCAATGTTTTGTTAGGTTAAACTACTGCTGGAAAGTCAAATATGAGCCTTCAGAAAAACAGCAGGAAAATCACCATCCCTGTGGATTACGGTGGGTCTGATTCTTTTCCCATGTACATTAGGCTAGTAATGCCACCACAGCTGGGTGGGACAATGATGGTGAACCAGCTGTACCCAATGTAATCTACAGCGACCTGCTCTGTTATACCAGCAAATATCCCTAAGATGTTAATACAGTAGACCCCCCCGACTTACACAGGGGTTGCATCTGGCCACCATCGCTGACAGGAGCAGGGAAACCTCTTCCATTAGTGGCAGCACCCCAGTTGCTGCTGCCCCTGACAGGAGTAGTTTCCCTGTTCCTATCAGGGATGGTAGTCACATTAACCTG
Organism: Carettochelys insculpta; assembly: GCF_033958435.1. Lineage (NCBI taxonomy): Eukaryota > Metazoa > Chordata > Testudines > Carettochelyidae > Carettochelys > Carettochelys insculpta. The sequence continues at coordinate 22,429,177 of NC_134150.1, forward strand.
AGACATGTGCAGCCCAATTGCACTTATCTCTGGGGTTTACTGGAATGGCAAGTGGGCATTGGCAGAATGCAGAGTAGGCCTTCCATGCCATCTTTCCCCGATCCTCTCCCTAAGTGAGTGATCTAGGTAACATGTACTTTTGGTAAACTGTCCCATTGGATTCATCTTTTTTGGCAACTTTGTGCCTGAAATCCATCACTGTACAGTACAACATTTTTTCTCTGATAGAAAGGTGAAATAAAAGACTCAGATCCTTTGATAATGGAAATGAACAAGATATTTATTTACAACAATACTCCTTTCTAAAGCAATCTCAACAAAATTGTGAAATTATTGAGAAATATTTAAGATTGTGTTTATAACACCCATGGGCTATGTCTACACTAGCCCCAAACTTTGAAATGGCCACGCAAATGGCCATTTTGAAGTTTACTAATGAAGCGCTGAAATGCATATTCAGCGCTTTATTAGCATGTGGGCAGCCGCGGCACTTCAAACTTGACGCGCCTCGCCACCACGCGGCTCGTCCTGACGGGGCTCCTTTTCGAAAGGACCCCGCCTACTTCGAAGTCCCCTTATTCCCAGGACTTTGCTAAACTAATCTGTTACTATAATAAAATTTGGATGCAATTAGGGCAGGGCAAGCATTCAGGATGATCTTCTTCAGGGAATAAGGGGACTTCAAAGTAGGCGGGGTCCTTTCGAAAAGGAGCCCTGTTGGAACGAGCTGCGCGGCGGCAAGGCGCATCAATTTCAAAGTGCCGCAGCCGCCCGCATGCTAATGAAGTGCTGAATATGCATTTCAGCGCTTCATTAGTAAACTTCGAAATGGCCATTTGCGTGGCCATTTCGAAGTTTGGGGCTAGTGTAGACACGGCCATGCAGAGGAAGTTGTTATCCTTTGGAATAAAAAGCTGGCTTCCAGGGACAAAGCGTAATTTCAGGCTATCTAGCCCAAAATGCTTCACTTCTTCGACATGAGACAATAGTTTCACAGTTTGCACCTGAGGTGTCTGCAGAAGAGAAGGCAAGTATTAGCATCTGCAGATTTTGAATGCATGAACTAAGAATGACTAAAAGGAAGACACTGACATTATATCTCTGGTTAATCTGATTCATCTATTCTACAGAGCCATGGCTACACAATGCCGTAAGCTCAAAATAAGCTATGCAATTTCAAGTAGGTTTTGAAATAGGTTATTTTGGCATGTGGTGCTGTCTAAATGGTGCCACATACTCTGTATGCCTGTACTCTGCATGTGATGAGGTGTACAGGGATGCTGGAACCGTGCACCTGTTATCTCAAAAACTGTTTTGAGACAACAGGCATGTTGCTTAGATGTGGGCAGCGATTTCAGGACAACTTCATATGCTGAAAGATTACCCGCCATGTAGACATAGCCTAGGTGTCCAGGGTTCAAGTCTGTGAGATGCTGTTTAATTCCAGGAGTGGTTTAGTCGCCTTAACGCTTGCTGAATTCAAAGGGCACTCAGGAGTTGCTCAGACCATTTAAGGATTATGTCTTTAAAAGCAGGCCAAAGAAAGATTATGGCTTTCCAGGACCATCATATCCATACATATGAATTTCTGTGGGGGAGAGGGGAGGTTTTTGTTTTTTTTTGTAAATGTGGATCACATTATTTTTAAATATAAATGAATTCAAAAATAAACATGCAAAGTGTGTGCATAGAAGAGGTTAATGAAAAAAGTGAGTGGAAACAGTGATTGGTGAAATGAGTTTGTTATAACATACTGAAAAATTATGCAGTATTAAAGGGTTCATATATATTATCTTCTGGGATCTTGCAGTAATATTGTAAATGAAAAACACTATTCCCAAATATTTGTCTGCCTCCCTTTCCTGTTGCTAGCTGTGAAAGGCATGCTGGGAAATGTAGTTCCTTCCAGGTTCCAGAGTTAGCTCTCTAGGAAGCGAGATGGCCAAGGAACTACAGCTCCCAGGGTGTCTTGGGTTCCCCCATCATGCCCTGAGGGCTCCCCCTGCACAATACAGCATGGAGGAAGGGAGAGAAACCAGACATGGGGGGAGTGTGTTTGCATCTGCCTGGCCATGGACATATTTTCTTCACTATTGGTATAAAACAAGGTCTTTCTCGCTACAGAAAGACACTTGGGCCAGGAAGTAGTTACTTAATATTTGCACAATGTACCAAAATCCATTCAGATGTTTCTTAATGTTCCAATCATGATATTCCAGGCTAGTGAAAATGAAAGAAAAGTTTTCTCTGTTAGTGCTTTAACAGGTGTCTTAAAGTGATTGACAGCAGTCAGAGTCTCATTATGGCACCTGGAGCTAATGAGGTATCCAAATACAAGAATATCCATGCATGAGCATGTCAGGAATATGATCACTGATGTTTTAGCTAAACATTCCAGTTCCACACAGTACCGCTGTAGCTTGGAAAGGTCCAAACACAGACAGATGCTATATGAATCAACTTTCAAAATTTTCTTAATGCTGAGAAAAGAAGAGTAAGGAGGCTCATAAAAATACTGAAGTACTGCTTGAATGGACTTGTGGAGTCATTGGATTGAGGCTCAGTTTTGTGATCCATACATCAAGCCATATTGTTTATGTCTCCAGTACATGGCACCTGATTGGGAATCAAAAGGCTGTAGTTTATGTCCAAGCTTTGTTACTAACCTACTCTTTGCTTTATTACTTCACCTCACTGTGCCTCCATCCCTGCTCCCAACACACAGTCACTCTCTCTCTCTCTCTCTCTCTCTCTCTCTCTCACACACACACACACACACACACACACACACACACAAAAACCATTTTTTCTGTCTTGTTTATTTAGACTGAAAGCTTTTTGGGCTGGGTGGGCTCTCACTTTGTGTTCACAAAAACAAGGACATTAAAAGAGGGGTCAGTTCTGTTCAATATTTTCATCAGTGGTTTCGATAATGGTATAGACTGTGTGCTTATCAAATTTGCAAGTGATACCAAGCTGGGTGGGTTGAAAGAGCTGTGGAGGACAAGGTCGGAATTCAAAATGAGCTACACAAACTGGAGAAATGGTCTAAATAAAATAGGATGAAGTTCAATAAGGACATTTTCACACATACAAAATGGGAGGTAATGCTTTAGGATGGAGTACTGCGTAAAAGGATCTAGGGAGTCATAGTTCCAGTTCTAATATTCTATTACTCTGTGGTTCTAAGAGTGGCTTAATGGATTACACTTCCAAAGTGCAGTCAGGCTTGGAGATAGGTCAAGTTGAGCAAGGCAATTGCCTGGGCCCCCACGTGACACAAGGGCCCCACACTCCAACGAGCCAGCCAAGATTGTCAGCAGGCCAACTTGGGCCCCTTCCACTGGTTGGGCCAGGCTGTCAGTGTGCCATCTTGGGCCCCACAAAAATTTTTGGGCACAGTTGAGCAAAATGAACTAACGTGCACAGTAGAAGTGGCCTTAGTGGAGTAAGAGAGAGAGCACACACCAGCTACCATGGACTCTTTCGCCATGTAGACAAGCATCTTTTCCATTGGAGTGTGAGAACTTTTGCTTCCCTACATTGGAACAGGCCAACATCTTTATCTATAGTTGCACACCAGTCTCAGATGGTGTATGCCTATAATAGGACTGGCACATGTACTGAGTCCAGATTCCTCATATTTCTCTTGGACTAAGCCAAAGCATGTAAACTTTTAGGTGCATGATCATGAGGGGAGTGAGGTTTCCACCTCATTATTCATGCTCTCTCTTTCTTTGCTAGAGCTGCTTTTTTTCCCTCTCTTGCAATCTGAATTTTGTAGCCTGCTCAGTCATATCAAGTACAGCCTGATATTTTCTTCTTGTTGTTGAGCTGGACCATCCATACACACTCTGAGGACCTGTAATTACATATTCTACAAGGAAATATCTACACATAAATACAAAAATGTCTAATGGGGAAGGCTCCTATACAAAATTTGGGAGTGGGGAGGGACAGCTCAGTGGTTAGTGCATTGGCCATATAAACCCAGGTTGTGAATTCAGTCCTTGAGGGGAACATTTCAAGGGTCTGGGGCAGGTGAGCTTTAAAAAAAAAACCTATCAGGGATGGTGATAGGGCCTGCTGTGAGTGCAGGGGACTGGATTTGATGCCCTCTCAAAGTGTCTTCTAGCTCTATGAGATACGTATATATCTCCAGGTTTCAAACATACAGACAGATTTAGCTAAGCTTGGCTTCTTTCATTCTGATGTCACATACTTAAGTATATATTATTATTTGCAGGATGATTGTGTGAGGTTTAAATTAACTTATTATTATTTATTTGTGGTGTAGAGGTTGTTTCGTAGGCTGGATATGAAAAGTTGATCGATGCAGCTAATGTAAAGGATGCAAGGAGTAACGTTACGCTGATGGTATCATGAAAGCTGGACTTAGTAGTAATAGTTTGGGCTCACATCATAAGCTAAACTGCTGCAGATAGAGTGAAAGGAGGACATATACTTTCAGCTCAAAACATTCTAATAATTGCATATGGAAAATCATGCAGCTAAGTATTTAAATGTCTGAATAAAGTCTCTAAACTTTTCTTGTATACAAATCATACAGCATGCTGACCATCAGTGTGCTCTAGCCGATTGGAGTACAGACTGAAATTTAGTAGTTTCGTGCACAAACTACAAGCTGAGCCTCTCTAATACAGCAATCTCTTGTCCAGCAACATCTGTAATCCTGCATGATCTTAGTTAGCTGGAAAACCACTTATTAAAGATGTGGCCAAGTTTCCTCTGATACCATAAAGTTCCTCTCCAGTCACCAGTCCTGACTCTCAGTGTTCTGTGCTGTTATTTAGCTGTAATTTACCCCTAAATGTCTTCTAAGAGCCATGGAGTAAGCCATGGAAGTGTTTGCAATGTGCTAGACAATATTGACCTCCTGTGGTCCGGCAAACTGGTCAGGTCCTGAGGCTGCCAGATGAGACAGGTTCATCCTGTGCTACTGAACATGTCAGCTATAAATCCACAAATCTATGTTCGGCCCCTGCCTCTGCCACAGACTCCCCTTTGTGACCTTGGGGCAATTGCTTAATCTCCAGTTCCTGCTCTGCAAATGAGAACTGATTGGTCTCCCACCCTTGCTCTGTGGTATCTGTTGTGCTCACAAGCACTTTGGAGAATGAACTTTGCTTCAAATGTGTTTGTATGTTGCCAGGCACAATGGTCCCCAATATTATTTGGGCCTCTAAGTGCTGATCATATGAAGAGCTAATTTCCCACATGCTATGGGAGAATTTAGCCAGACAACTGCCAGTAGCATTAAGCATTTAAATTTCTGTCTCTAGTATAAATAGCATAATCCCCTTGTCAGAATTGGCCCTAATTTATGAAAATAATAAATCCTACGTTTTCTTTATGGTGTCTTCTCTGTGGTGTTTGTGAGATTTCTGATTATGCTTTGCTAAACACTCCTAAATGCTGAGTGCTTTCTTTCATGTAGTCGATAAAAAAGAAGATACTGAGGTCTGTAAATGACAAGCTTAGTGGAAATCAGAGTGCATTTTGGATAAAACCACAACATTTTCAATTAATAAAATGGTTGACTCAGTTCTTGTTCCTTCTGTGTGGCCTAGCCAGTAGCTTGTATGCTATGAGTCTACTTTTGTACTGACTAATACAGAAGCAGTATGGGACAGGCGGTGAGAGACAGAACAGGGCAGCTGCAAATGAAAATCACCCTGGGGAGGGTTACAACTGGATAAAGTTTTCAACAATAAGATTCCAGAGACTGCTGACTGGAGAAAAGCTCAATATTTTAGTCTCAGTACAAATTTGCTTCAATCTTATACAACTCCCATGCAGCAGCCGCCACAGCTGCATGCTGTAAACAACAAACAAATCTATTTCCATCAGCCCTGCTGATGCTATGAGAAAAGTGCCTGAGCATAAGACATGCACAGATGTAGAGTCTCACCTGAGCCTAGTGCTGCCCTCCATTTGGCCCCTCTAACTTAATATCGTTGTTACAAAGCTATTGGTCTCCTGATAGAGAGCTGGCTCAATGCAGAGCCTCTTCTTCCAGCTAATCTGACAACTCCTATCCAAGAAGCATCAAGGGCCCAATTAAGAAGACACATCTTATCAAGGAGCTTATTTTGCATAACAGAATACAAATGACGAATAAAAATTTAATGTTTAATAACTTAGTACAAAGAGGGCTGTTGATATAGAATGCCTGGAATTTTTATGGCGGCTGTCAGACTTGTGATAAAACTGTTATATAGGAACACTTGGCAAAAAACAGCGTAGAATTTTTCTGTAATGGTGTGCGCATGATATTGCATTAATTCTTGATAGGAGTGTAACTGTAAGCCTGGGAATCAGCCAGTTTGAGTTTCATTTTAAGATGCTTTCTTTTTTAATTGAAGGACATCTAAATATATTTTAATGAAGAGTTAGCTGAATGGATATTTGGTTCTTCATAAATGTATTTGTCTGTTTGCTGAAATCAAGAAATTACAGGAAAATCAGTATAATTCCTCTGGGTTCAAAATAACTTTGTCAGCTTGAGTAACGTGCCTGTAGTTTACTAGTAAACATCACTAACACATAATAGAAAGCTGGATTACAAAAAGAAATGGAAGTTATCTATAAGGCTTTGCCCTTGCTGGTTAGGGGCATCTGATCCATTTATTTACATTATATGGAGAAGCTGCATACAAGGTCTATTTTATACAAATAGAAAAGTCTCTTGCTCTTTCTAAGGCAAAAGACAACAATCTGTAAGGAATTTGACATGTCTTGGTTCTAACTAGTGCAATATGTACATTGAAGGTTATTTATTTATTTATTTACAAACTTTTTTTTTTAAATTTTCCTGCGATTTCAGTTCCAATTCTAATAGCTACTGAATATATCAGTGACCAATTAGGCTTTGTATTCTCAAGTAATTATTGAAAAATTCTTTCAAGGTCCATGGCAAACTGGGTTTCACATTTCATGAGCCTAATGCCATTGCACAGATTTGAGACTTTTGTTTCGTATTCTAAAGATGTGTCCGTAAGTTCTACACCTTTCTTTAATAAAAAAGCTAGATACTGAAGTGTACAAATTAAGTCGTCTTTACCCGTACACTTTAAGCATCCATTAAATAATGCTAAACTAATGCTGAGATAGAATAGAACTCTTTTAGAAGTACATATCACATCCATATGAATACTAAATGAATATCTTATTCGTTCCATTCTATTGTATTAGTGTTATTGCAATGAATAGTAAATGAATTTCTAATGATTGGACACTTAAAGTAAAGTGTTACCCCTATACAATAGTCATCAAACTTTAAGGACAGAATGAGATGAAAGGAAAAAGAAGTATCAGTGGAGAAAAAATGTTAGACCATATAGCTGAGGCTATTGAAAGATGTAATTTATTTGATAGTGCTAATATTCAAATGCAATCTTATATTAGAATTAATACTTCAGGAGTGGACCCTTATATGGAGGATTTGTTGCAGAAATAAAATGTCTCGGTAACACTTTCATTGTTCCATCATTATGAACTCATTTGGTATTCACTGTAATAGCACTAATCATAATGAATTTGTTTGATATTCATGTGGCTCTCACATGCATTAACATAGGCTTTCTGTTGTAATTCAATACCCAACAAGCATTAGTTAATGCGGATTTTAGGTTAGAAAAGGACCTGTATTCTGCAAGCTGAGTTTTCTTTCAGTTTATATAAACATTTTTCCATGTCAGATGCCCAATTCATTCATTCTTTGACGCATTATTTTGAACTAGAAAAGCCGCTGGAATGTCCCACACTGGCTTTTCCAGACAAAGATAGGTGTGTGCCGTCATAAATACTGGGCAGCAAGCCAGCATGCCAGAATTTTATCACCCGAGCACATTACCCCCTTGGCACTGGTGGGCCCTGGCACATTCCAATGCTGGCAATAGCATACAAACTGCAGATTCCCAAATCTTGGTGATAAAGGGGTTTTGTGCTTTATACTGTCAAACACTACAGCTTCCCAGGGAAAGTGGTATTGTTTGTTTTGCAAAATGGACTCCAGTCCGTTCTCATTGGAAATAATTCGGCACCCTATATGGCAATGGGCGGAGCACATGTCTGCAAGTTCTTCTAATGTAGGGAGCACAGCTAGTTTTTCAGCAGTTCTGCCTCATGGTTACTTAAACCAGTTCAGATCACCATCACTTAAAGGCTTCGTCATGTATATAATTATGTTGTTCTTTGTGGCCTAAACACCATAGGCCAGATAGTCAGCTAATACATTTGGATTCAGCTCTACATCTAACTTCATTACAGGTTTCACTTCTGCAAATAGGCACTCTCTGACCTGGAGAGCCCAGGAGCCTAAGGGCAGGAGGCCCAGACTCAACAGGGTCAGCAACCCAGCTGTGGACAGAACAGAACCAGGGCTGGAACCCCACGGCAACCTCATGGCAGAACGGGGCCACAGCCAGGGCAAGAGCCTGAGCCCTGCAGCAGCTCCTGGGAGTCTGTGGCTGGGGCCAGAGCCTCACAGCAGCCCTGCAGAAGCGTGGAGCCAGGGCTGGAACCAGTGTCCCACAGCAGAGCTACATGGGACACTGGTAGCAGCTGGGCAAGGAGTCCAGGCGAGGGTGCAGGGAGGAGAGAAGGTGGAGAATGAAGCAGGGTGCCTGCTGTAGGCATTTGGGGGACCTCCCCTGGTCCAACAAATTCTTTCATTTGCGGCCAGTCAGATCCCAATGGTGCCAGACCAGGGAGGTCCAACCTGTAATAAAAAAGCACTTTGCACCATCATTATTACACAGAGTGCTGTATGATATTTATAAGGACAAAAAAAATGTGAATACCCAACTGCTAGATCAGTGGCATGAATACTATTGTCCCAGAACTCTAAGACTGGAATTTATGAACTAAAGTAGTTTTACTCCAAATCTGATGCTTCCTTTTGGGTTGTCTGTATCTCAGCAAACAGATTCCGTTTGACCATCCTGCTTGGTGTGTATAAGTAACGTTCCCTACGCCATCAGTCTGAGGGATGCAGAGACATTGTGGGCTTGGAATAGGGTTTCCCACCTTCCAGGGTTGACCTGAAGTCACGTGGAATTGGCGTCATTCTCCCAATGGCTATGGAAAGCTATCCTGGAGATTGTAATAAGTTATTTTAAGAAAATGACACTGTCAGTGCGGGGGATGGCAGAAGGGAATCACCCTGAATAGCTTCAGTCAGAGTCAGAAACCCTAGCCTAGGTGAGAATGAAAAACTCTGTGACCAGATCCACAAAAGGATGTATGGCCTAATGCCCACTTTAAATCCAACATCTGGGACCTTCATAATCCCTGCTCAGCTTCTGTCATGCTGCACTGGGGTGAAAAGTACCCCATCTCTCTATAACTTTTTAGGGCCAAATGGAATTTTTCTCTCACTGCAAAACTGGCCTGAATAGCATGTTTCTTTTTTCCTTGAGCAGCCCAGAGCTCGTGGTAGGTAGGTTAGGTTGTAAAATTCATTGTGCCATAAGTTAGCCAATGTCCAATGCAAGCACTCATTCCCTAGGGGCAGACAGGGCCAGATTAATTCTCCTGGGGGACTAGTGCTATTAGGTTTTGTAGATCCCTACCAGACCTTGGGTGGACCAAATCTGAGAGGTTTAGACTGTGGGAGGGGGCTGCAAATTGAGGCAGGAGGGTGAATATGGAGGGGGTGAAAGCTCCAACTTGGGCTCTGGGCTCTGAGGTGGGGCTGAGGCCAAGGGGTTTGGAGAGTGGAAAGTAGCTTAGGCCAGGATGTTGGTGTGGATGTGCAGGATCTGGGGAAGAGTCAGGGCTCTGGAGTGGGGCTCAGGGCAAGGCTCAGATTGGGGTGTGGCATCTAGGAGGGAGTTAGTGTGTAGGAAGGGGCTCAGGGCTGGGCCAGCCTGCTGAGATGTTGGATGCTTACCTGGGGATGCTCCCTTCTGGTGGTGAGGGTGAAGCAGGTGGCTCAGTGTGGCTGCACTGCGTGTGCTTGCTTGTAGGCTTTGCCCTCCCATCCCCACCCCACAGCGCTCACTGGCTGGGATTGCCAGTGAATGGGATCTAAAGAGGTGGAGCCTGCAAGTGAGACCAGCAAAGGGATGGCGCTTCCCCATAGCACTCACAGTGCTACAGCTCCAACCCAGTCAGGCAGTGCACAGAGTCTTGCCCCCAACCCCCGCCTCATACAAACAACAGGCAGGGCCAGAATACGGGCTTTGGCTAAGGGTGCCTGGCAAAAACGTCTGCACTTTTGGTGGCCTGGAGATGTTTTTTTTTTTTGGGGGGGGGGGAGGGGGCAGGGGCATTAGCCCAGGGCCCTGGGATGCAGCTCCTAAAACCCCTTTCTTAATCCGACCCAGCAAATCCCTGATAAACTGGTGTTCGAATCAGATTAGGAAAAGACATCTCACAAAGAGGCTGGAAAATTAGGTTGGGGTTTCTAACAGCTACACAACCCTCTCTTCCTCACTGTATTCCGCTTCATATGAGGGGAGAGAGGTGGGATCTCAGTAACAGTGGTGACATCAAGTTATTGGGGTGGAAAGCTGATGGCAGCCTCCCGCCAGCTGGGATGGAGGGCAGATGGTAGAATTACACCAGGTGTTACATATCACAAAGGAAGGATGACCTGCCCAGGATGAGTTGTTACTAGATAATTCCCAGATGTATTACTTAATAAAGTTACAGCCAAGTTAAACCACATTCCTAGTGCTTTGTCTTTCCTCCAGCATCTTTAGGACAAAGGAAGTACATCCTCTGGCTACAAAAATCCCAATCTAGATTCAGGTAGTTTGGGTGAGGAGGAATCTCTCCTTAACTTTCAATGAAATCTGTCTGCTGGTAACATAGAACTTGTTAGGACTTCTAGAACCTTTGGTAGATTGTGAATTATGTTTGCTTAAGTCACCTTCTGATATAGTTGAACCTGCTAGCACCATTATAGTTAAGGGTCTTTTTGAATTTCCATTACAAACATTTGTTTTTAGAAAGTTATAGCTCAGATATAAAAATCAACATTAGGTTAACGGGTGACAAAAATGGTGGAAGGGCCAAAGTTAGGGTCAATAGATGGATCAGCAGAAGTGGTGCTAACAGCCACTGAACCTACCGCATCAAACTTGAAGATTTAAATTGTCACTTGAAACTATAGATGAGCTATGCAAGTGCACAATTTTACTGACTTTTTTCCACAAATGCTGCTGTGTGAGGACAAATCTGAGGGCTGTCAGCAGCAAGGAACAGAAATGCATTTTTCCACCAATTCAGAGCTGAAAATTTGGCCCATAAAGCTGTAACCAAAAAAAAAAAAAAAAATTTGTCTTCCTCTCTCTCTATTTAAGAACGTTTTGAATAATCTATTTTAGTCCCTTCACAATGAACCAAGACAAGGAGAATTTTCTTCTTTGTTTAGCTTCTAACTTAAGCATTTTCCCATTTTTTTAAACTAAAATATTTATGGCAGCCTACAATGTGTGCAAATGCCTTTGGATATGGGGGGGGGAACCAAGAAAGTAAAATAACCAGCTAGTTCATACCATTCTTTGACAAATACAGGGTTGTTTTTCAAAGGGAAAAAGAGAGTTGTGTGACAGTCCACTGTAGGTTATCGGTCCTAATATGCTCTCATTACTTCATGATGAAATAAGAAAATGTATATTTGCTGAAACACCTTGGCACAATGGCACAAATTTGTGCACCAAATACCCCTGAATCCAAATTTGCTAGTTATGTGTGTTTGTCAGATCTTTAATATTATTTAACGTACTTTTTTGAGGTGATAGATAAGGTATTGCATCTGCCATAAATACTAGCTTGTGTCTGCAAGTTGGGCTGTGAAGCTATCATCCAGGCTTATGGTGTCTGTGATTTTATAACCAGCTAACAAGTCACTTTCATGGGTTCTGACATCATCTGGAACCTTTGACTGTGTAACAGCCAACAGTTATGCCATATATGCTAGGTGTTACTTGATTCATATTCTTATGTACATATACATCAATATATATGTAATGTGTTTTTTTAAGAACCAGAGTCAAGAGAGTTTCAAGCTTTAGCTTTAAATGCAAAGCCCATGGCCCTCTCTAGTGTCTGACCTATCAGGAGTTCATAATGAAAACGAATGTTCATTTTTTTCTTTAAAAGTGTCTCAAGCTAAATGATACTGACGCTTTCAATTTTTAACATCATAATCAATAAAGGCTGCTTATGCACACTTTGCAAAACCATCAGTTTAGAAGTTTGAAAAAAAAATCTGCATATGGCTGCAGCTTGCTGACTGGAAAGCTCTAGCACTAAATCTTCTGAGTTAAAGTTTTACTGGTGTGTTATGAGTAAAAATGCCTTGTCAGCCATCTGCCAGTTTTTCTCCTAACATCCATATTTTCAACCCTTGCTAAACATTGGGAGCATTTGGCCACAAGAGGCCAGCTCTACAATTAAACAGCCGAGTTCTGCAGCAGAAGCAAGGGCATGTCAAAATAGAACTGTCTGTTATTAATTTTAAAAGTCCATAAAGGAAAGCTATGACCCTGTCAGGGTGATGGACTGGCACTTAAACGTATTATAAACTGTTAACTCTCAGACACACAAAAGAACAGGAAAGGAAAAACAATGCAGCAGTGTCAGAAAGCTTCAATAAATGCTAATCATGGCAGATTAATCAGCCTCTAATTCCTCTGATCCAAAAAGGTTAGAGAGTCAATTGTGTAAAATTAGCTCTTTCTCATGTGTCCCTTTGCATTTGGAGAATCTGTCTGTTCATTTGCATCTTTTGCCTTGTTTACGAAGAATTCAGTTCATTAGCTCTTAAACATGAAGTCAGATATTGAAAAGGGGAATCCATTGCCTTTTCCTGCTTAAAGCAGTTCTTAGAGCACATAGTATTGTTATAATGTACATTCAAGGATTGTACCAAGCAGCATTAATTACTGTGTGTCTCATACACAGAAATCTCCTTTTTGACAGAAAACTGTTTGTGTAAAGATTATTTTGTGTTGTAAGGAAGCTTTTTGCTATGGGTTTGTGAGAAAAAACATTTAATCACGGAAATAATATGAAATAAATGGCAAGCAGGATCTGATAATCCTTGGACAATTTAAGACACATCATTTGTTAAAATGGGATCCCAGGTCCACGTGCATTAACATTTAACCAGAGTTTGAAAATCCTGAAACCCACCAAAGAAACAGGCAGGAGAAGCAAGTGATGATGCAAAATACAGAAAGCCTGATGAAAGATCATTTGGTGGCAATAAAGCAGGGGATAAGAAGGCTTTCTAATCAGAGATGTGTGAAAAATGCGTAACAAAACCCAGACTCTGCCAGAACTAAACTGGTTTTCTTACAAACCCAGAACTCAGCCCAGACTTGCTCACTCATTGCACACACCACGTGACAGATGTTATGTTACTTAAAAACAGTGAGAAGTCCTGTGGCACTTTATAAACTAACAGATTTTTTTGGAGCATAAGCTTTTTTATGCTCCAAAAAATCTGTTAGTCTATAAGCTGCCACAGGGCTTCTCATTGTTTCTGCAGATACAAACTAAGACGGCGACCCCTCTGACACATGTTGCTTAAGGTGCTCTTTAGAAGGCTCTCAGATACCCCAGTAAAGAGTGAGAGACTAGATGAGATGATGCTCTGGATTATGGGAACTGTGCTAGCCTGAGTGGAGTAACCTCAGCCCCAGTGTTTGAATGGCATAAGCATGCACGCACAAACTGCTTGCATTCTCAAAGTCCTTTTCCATCACTGACTGGTTTCACCTTATTGAAGTTATAAAGTCTTGGTCAAGGGATACCACCCACACTTTGCACTCTTGATTCATGTTGTTTCCAGGAAGGTAATTATGACTTGGAAAAAAATGTATGAAACCTAATATTGTCTCATGGTTTTACAGTTAAGGGCAACTTTACCTGTACGTCTCCTCTGTGGTACAGCAAGGGCACATACCCTCAGGCATCCAGCTCCCAGGTCATCAGCTCTCTTGGATGGAGACTCGTATTTCTCTCCATTTTGATCATGGCACTTCTGGACTGAACAGTTCCCTGCCTTATCTCCAGCAAAGGGCAGGCTGCCAAAGCAATTTCTCCTGCCTTCTCTTCAGAAATTGTCGCCTTTACAATGTAGCATGCACCACTTTTTGTGTCAGCCTAAGAACAAAGCACCAGAGATAAAAACATTGAAACAATAAAAGAACCTACAAGCATGATAATAAGCTTACCAAGATCACCCCAACACTAACATAGGCTCTGATATGAGCAGTCCTTCAAAACCTCACCCAAGGTGAGCCCCAGTGATTTCAAATTTACCTCAACTTCAGCTCAGAGCAAGGACTCAGTCTGATGGGGCCTAAGTAGGCCACATCCTTCTAACCCAGAAACCTAACCTAGGAAGAAGGCAACCCCTTAGTCTGTGTAAAGCCAGGCTATTTGTCAGAAAATCCTTTTTTTGTCTGCTGGCTCATGAAGAATCCAGTTTGAATTAGTATATGTGAACTTCTCTGGGAAGTGGCTTCAAAGAGGCTGATAACAAGAGGCATTCCCCCATTTTCCGAGAAGAATTCTATACAGTTCCACAATAGCATGTGCACAATTACATTTTTAATACAGTGGACTCCACAGGTATTAAACCTAATTCAATAAAGCTTAACTTAAATCAATAAAATTTATGTTAATTTCATATGGGTTGTCCAGGACATGGCAGGATAGTACCAGCATGTCACACAGGATTTTTACATAAAAACCAAGGAAAATCTGGCCGTTTGAGTGTCTCTCTCTGATTTGTTTCCATTTTGTCCAAAAACTAGATGTAAAACTCAGGAAGAGCCAGAACTCATGGAAATATGAAAAATTATTTAAGTGAAGCCTTTGCAAAGCTGAAGGAAACACATAATTACAGTTTACAAGGCTCTAATTTTCAGGTGACTCATGAGGTTTGTAGACTCTAGAGCAGTTTTAAAAGATTTGAAAATATAATATTGAGGTTAACTAGATGACAAAAGCCCATATAACAATATATAATCAAGAAATATTTTTAAAGGGAGCACAGTGTAACTGTGTATGGCACGGTTAAGAAGACGGACTGTCAGCAATAGTTCTCTGTGTGTACATCGTTTGTATTGTAGTGAAGTATGCAACAGCAGGATTTGAATATTGTAAATCTGCCATCTCCCTTTTCTGTCAATCAGATCCTTCCAATTTTGAACATGCCAAGTTGAACTTTGTTAACTTCTTTGGCATGGAAAAGTGAATCCAGTGAAATTTATATATTCACTGGTTTCATGAAAATGAGAAAATTCTGTCTATTTGCTGGAACAGCTTTGGGCTAGGTTTCAATGGCTGTGTTTCATCTGTGCAGTTTCCCTCCCCACAACTCTTATGATGTGAAAAATGCCCTAGGCCAGGGGCTTGTAGGCCTAGGTCCACTAAAATTAATTGTAATTGGGTGGGAGAAGGAGGGGAGGGACCCTCCTCCTCCATCTGGTGTATTTTATCCCACCAGTCATACTATATCTTCCTGTCCTTCCCATTCCTTTTCACTGTGTGTAATTTGATCCAGGCCAATCCTTCCTTTTTTTGTGAATCCAATGTGATTCCCCCCAGTTAGAAAAAATATATCAGACTGCTGGCTGGGTGCTTTTCAAGTGCTCAAGTCTATAATAAGCTTTATATAAGCTTTATTTCCAGTTCCATAAAGATATGATATCATCAAAAGGATGTGCACATTTTTCCTAATGTCTGAACTAGCCCCGTTAAAATGGATGCTTTTTTTTGGGTCTCAGTCTCTGGTGTCTAAGTTAAAAGTAGTTTTTGCACAATGTGGTGGGAGGGAGACAGAAGAGTATGCAGTCAAAGTAATTTTTGCTGGCAGGTCTGTCATTGAAAATTCTCATGACATAAATCCATGAGAAGGTTTAGAAGTGGGTTCCTGCCACAAAGTGCAAATCTGGGTCCGAATTTCCCAAAAATTTGGGGATGTTTGAGTTTGGGTTATGGCCTTCATCTCATTACAGAGATAGGACAGACTCTAAAGTTCAGCTCAAAAGACAGTCTTGCATAATATTTAGGCGGATGTTCAGATATATGCACTCACAGTGAGACACAATAATAGAAGCACCTTATCATTTTCTTACATAATAAAGTTTGTGATCAAGTGTTTGTTTAGCAAAGGAGCTGAATTTAATGAAACCTCATCATTTGCTATATTATAGGGGAGATCAGCAGGCTTAGAATCATAGAAACATGACATTGGAAGAGGCATCAGGAGCAATCCCAACTAAGTCATCCCAGCCAAGGCTTTGGCAAGCTGGAGCTTAAAAACTTCCCTTAGCAGCCCAGTTCAGTTCTTCCCCACCCTAATAGTGAAATAGTTTTTTCCTAATATCCACCTTCGTTCTCCCATACTGCATGGTGCTGGATTCCAATGTGTTCATCACAGCTCGGAAAACTTTCAAGGTTTTCTGACTCTGTAAGAACTAAGATACTAAGCAATGCCAAGAAAAGTTGAGATTTGGATGGACCTTCTCCACAAAGCATCCAGATGAACCTGGACATTAGGAGGATGACTAAGGGGGTTGTAAGTTTCTCTCTGATTCAGTGCTGAGCAAATGGCCATTCTTGGTGTATGAGGAGGTACTCAGTAGCTAGAAGAGTTATCGCTGAGCTGAAATATAAAGCAGAATTCCTGCCCATTTACAGTGAACCTCAGAATCTTGGCCACAGGCCAGCTCTATTTTGCTTACCCATGCCTTATAGTTTTCTTCATGTCCTGCTCCATGCTGTTTAAAGAGCAGCTACATGTCACTGATTGGTGAAGAGAGACTTTACGTCTTTCACAAGGATGTTGTGCACTTTAGTGAATAAATTCATACTTGTAAACACACTTTAAGCCAAAATCTGCCTCTTCGGAGGCAGAGATAAAGGGGAGGAAAATTGCAGAGTTAGATGGGACCACAGCTATCTTCTAGTCTCACCGTCCCCCACCAAAACCAGGCTGTGAATTTGTTGTGTCTAAACCCTCCAACACAGATGGCGAGCCAGCTCCCTGTTGAAAAGCTCCAGGGAAGGCCTCTACAACCTCCCTAGGCAGTCTTCCATTCTCCTACTGTTATTACCGTTAGGAAGTTTTTACTGAGATGTAATCTAAATCTGCTGTGCTGTAGTTTGCAGTAGCAGTAGTAGAATATTCTCTGCGGCAAGTGAGAAAAACTTTTTTGCACTTTTTTATGGCAGCCTTTCAAGTATTTGAATACTGTTATCATGTTCCCCTTAATCTCTTTTCCAAACTAAACTTGATCTTCAGCCTTTGCTCATATGGCTCACATTCCTCCCTTTGTCACTTGCCTCTGGATACTTTCCAATTTCCCTACATTCCTTCTGTACAATAGTGACCCAATTTGCCTACCCAACCAGCATTGAGGAGAGCAGTACTACTTTTTTTTTTCCCCAACAGAATCACATTACACTGGAAGAAAGCTAATGTGACACCAATTTTTTTTTTGTTTTTTGGGTTTTTTTTTGAGATCATTGGAGATCAATGATCTTAACACTTTTGTTAAGGCTATAAATACAAGTTGAACCTCTCTAGTCAGGTACCCTCAGGACCTAACTGGAGCTGAATGAGAGAATTTGCTGACCATAGAAGGTCAATATTGTTCAGGGGCGTTACCAACACTTCCACTGTTGACTGGGCCCTTAGAAAACATTTAGGGGTAAATCAGAGCTAAACAACAGCATAGAACACTAATATCCAGGACTTGTGGCTGTAAACAAACTTTATGGGACCACGGGGGAAAATTGGCCACACCCATCATAAGTGGTCATCTGGCTAACTAAACTCATATCAGATTATAGATGATGCTGGACTAGACAGATGCAACCTGTATAACTATATTTGTAATTTCTACCCAGGTATTTATAGAATTTTATATGCTTGAGTAATCATTACTTCAACTGTAGATTTAATCAAACTTGTAAAATAAACTAAACATTGTACATGTAAATGGATGTGTGCTCATTACCCTTAATTTTTATATGTTCCTAGAGATTCTGGTTCTGAAGCAAGCGGGAGAGGTGACTGGCACTGTTAAGCTTTAACCTGTAGACACCAAAGCTGAATCCGTGGCAGTATAATCACCCATCACAAAATTCACTTTAAACAAAATAAAAAGCTACACTTTGCATCACTGGCTTACCTTTAGTTTAGAGTAGAGGAACCACCAAGGGTTTCCCAGACTTTTCTTGTTTTATTAAAGCAAAACAATGCAAGAAAATAAGTCCCAGCATTATGTTAGATTTCCATAGATCAGGCACCCTCCATCAGCAAATCACAGACAGGCTTTGTGACTGCCAAGGAACAGGGAATATTTTATATTACATATGCAGCTATATGTGTCTGAATAGATTCTTATAAAATAATTGATCTTTCACCATGGACAGAAACTAAGATACAGTAGAACCTCAAAGATATCAGCCCCAGCATTCCTCAGTGACCAGCCAGCCAGACACCTTCTGGAGCCAGAAGTACTCAAGCAGCAGTGCAGATTTTTTTTTAAAAGCGGCTACTTTACTATCCTGGGACTTCAGCCATGGGGCTGAGGACTTTAGCCAAGGGGGAGGGGAGGACTAGGACTACAGCTGTGGGGAGGGGGGACAGGGCTTCTGACCCACAGGACTCGGAGCTTTAGACCTCAAGGGAGTATCTCTCAACTCCATGCTCAGCTTCAGACCTTGGGGCACCAGGGTTCATGGCTTTAGCTCAAAGGGGGCACTAGTTCCTGTTCCAGTGCTTCCCCCCCTACCTAAAGTGCCACTGCACCCCCTCAACTGAAACCAGGAGTGGAGCCATAGGAACCCCTTCCACCTGGTTCTCCTGTCTATATGGGGCAGAAGCTGGAGTGAAGCTACAGGCCTGATGCTGGGCACAGAAACTGTGGGGCCCTACAAGGTTGAAACCGGGAGCACCATAGGGCTCAAGCCCTGAGCCCCAGTGTTTTCCCCCAGATCTAAAGTCCTAAGCCCTGGTGTTCCCATAGCCCGGACACACTCCCAGTGGCTAACTATCCCCCTGCAGCCCCAACCCTCCCTTCCTTTGGCTAAAGTCCATAAAGTCTTGTTCAGAGTTACAGAGAACTTCCGTTAGCAAGGTGTCTGTAACTCTGAGGTTCCACTGTAGAAGACTGTTGCTCTGAAAATGCTTTAAGGAAGCGGGCTTTGTGAGCATCTGACAAGATATAGAATCTCCTTAGAGTTCCATTACTTTCTCTGAACCAGAAAAATTCTCAAGGACAAATTCCTAACTTGCATAAATTTCAGTGGCGCTACATGAATTTATTCCAGCTTGGCACTTAACTTTGTGTTGTTCCATTACTTTTTCATCTTCCTATATGAACTTCCATTTGTTTCATGGTATTTGTCCATGAGGAGAAAGGAGCTTACCTCATGGAAGTGGCATCTATTGATTATTTTATATCATCTTTGGGGTTTTTTTTGTTTGTATATGATACCTTGTTGTTCCTCTATAAATGAAAAAGGTTTAGATTATGTGCTATATTTCCTGTAACATTTATTAATCATTGTATAAAGCAAATATATTTTCCATTTTACTTACAAATCTGTTTTTTTAGAAAATACAGGCAATCAATTTAATTCACCTGCATAGCAGATTTTATATACCTCAACAACGTAGAAAATATAAGAGCTTTATATACGACTTCCTATTGACTCTAATATATACATATGCACAGATTCAACCTAATTAGCTTTAAAATTACAGAATTCAATGTCACTTCATGTATTATAGAGCACTCAGTTAAACAGGTAACATCTTCTTATGAAGATTCTGATTTATGATTATCAGTTATTATTATTTATTGTTTTCTTTTGTCATCCACATTCATATTATTAATTCAGTGGTGCTTTATGGAAAAAACTCTTCCCTAGAAGACTCTTCAGACAGCCCTTTAGCTGCCATTCTCCTATGTCCCATTTTCATCCCAAAACACACATGGAATGACAGAAGTATTTTTTTTTTAATTCTGTGGCTTCTCCATATGGATTTTGTGAACTTCCTAAAACCTTTTCTTAATATGAGGCCTTGTTACCAAAAGAGGCTTCCAGGAAGATGCTTTCAGATAATTACCTGAAAATTAATCCTAAAAATGCAAAACAAGCATACATACTGAAGCTGGTACATATTCAAGTCATTTTAAGATATGTTACCAATTTTCTTAATGGTGCCACTATCAAGAACGCAACTTCAACCAGCCAATGAGTAGCTTCTTCTGCCTTATAAAACTGTAACTCCTTTCATTGACTTAAACAGCTGCTTATGCAAAGAACTCTGAAGTACTATTAAAAACCAAAGGTCACTGTGAAGAAGACTTAAAATAAAGGCTCCCAGTAATGCTACATGTGGTACATTACATCCACTCTTTCTGTAGGGCGACAGCCAACAAAGAGTTAAAATTATGAGGAAGGTAATTCCATCTCGATGTTAATGTCCTGCAATTCAGCTGTGACTGTGTTCCATTCACTTGGTTTTCCTCTTCAAGTGCTGTACTGTTTTTAAAGCTGCTTTGAAGGAATGCTCTCCAGTGGACTGCAGCCTGTCACTGCTCCCTGTCATGTGTCCGATAATTAAAATCTGACTGATTTACTGACTGGCATCAACCATCACCGCTCAAGAGTTAGATGATGTTCATCCTTCCCAAGGCTAAATTTACTTGGTGAAAAGGGGCTGCTTGCTTCCAGCCCGAGCTGTCATTCAGCTGCCGTGGAAACCATAAAGATAGCTAACAGAGCCCCAGCCAGCAGTCTTTAGTTTATTTTATTCTAATATTTATTGCCACCCAGAAAATGAACATAATACAGACAAGTTAGTGAGAGCGCTGCACCAGTGATTTGTGAGGCTGCTGTGGAGGGAGATCAAAACACTCCCGCAGTACTGAAATAAAATAGAACCACGGTGTTTCCCAAAAGTATGGCAGGGCTGTAGCTATGTTTATGTGAACCCTAATGGGGGCACAATTTATTATTGCGTTTTAAGTAGAGGCTCTCTTGGAGAAGGATTTAAAAAAAAACAGCCACTGTTCATGCAGTATGCTAAATAAAGAAAGAAAGAAAGAAAGAACGAACCAGCAAGTCACCCAGTGTGAATAATCGAGTCCTATTAATGGAACTGCTGGGATCCATCGAAAAGAGCAGTTTCGATGGCTCTAGGTGATACCATCAGTCCCACTGCTGGAACCAGATGTTTACAAAAGATTTAAACTCTGGTGAGCAAATCCCTGCTGTCTCACTGGCTCACTCTCCTTCGCCTTTAAGGTTGTGTCCTACTCATCTTGCTCCTTACAGTTTATTTCTTATCTGAAGCTGGGTGTGACAGTTGTCAGCAATCTCCAGCCATCTGTCCCTACCAGCAGCTTCACCCCAATGTGAAGCACAGTGGGAGCTCATAATTCTGGCCCAATTTCCAACCCAGTCTTTCTCTGTTCTTAAAAAAAAAAAAAAAGGATTTTACTCCACATCCCTCATGTTTCTGTATGCCAAATGACAGTACTTGTCCTCTCTGTTACACATAAATAAAGCAGAACCTTAAACACATACCGCCTGGTAAGAAACTCAAATACCTTTCTAGCATGGACAAGATTAATCACACATGCTATTTACAGTACCAAACAAAACAATTATAACATCATATATACTCAGTTGAACAAACACAGTGACAGTGCTTTTAGAAAACATACTGTAAAATGCAAATAAAAATCCACATCAGGAAAGAACTTTCCAGGAGTCTGGGTTCCCTAACAACCTTTGGGTACAGAACATTCGGGTACAATTGGGCTCCTCTCTTCTGGGACCTTCGGCTCTTCTATAAGAGAAAGACCCACAAGGCCTGATGAGCCACTGCTTTACTCCAGATTTGTCCTGGCTGCAAATGGCATACTTCTGGAGACATGGAGCAGCGAATCAGATCCTTGGAATGATAGTTTCAAAAGTGGGAGCATGTAAAATAACAAAAGAAACCCATATTTGTCCTTAGTTGAACAAGCAGACATTTGCTGGTAGAGGTTGAACCTCACTTGTCTAGCACTATTGGGTCTTCACTCAGGATGAGAGAAATTGTTGGATGATGGGAGGCCAATATTTTCTAGCACATTACTAACACTTCCATTGTTAACTGGGCTCTTAGAAGACATTTAGGAGAAATTACAGCAGAACAACAGCACAGAACTCTGAGTGCCAGGACTGGTGGCTGTACACAAACTTTATGGGACCATGTGAAACTTGGCCAAACCCCTGATAAGCACTCATCTGGCTAACTAAAACCATGCTGGACTACGGAGTTTGACAGGTGAGAGTTCCAGATTAGAGAGATTCAACCTGTGTAATTAATTCATGCAAATGTGGGTGCATGAGGTCACATCAGCCTCAGTAGAAACTTTTTGAAAATTTGGTCCATTTTGCCTTTGGCTTCTGCGAGGTTTAAAGTACGCACATAACAAAGAGGGGAGAAAGGTCTTGCTGTCAGTGAGTTGACAAACAGAGGAGCCAATCCACCATATCAGTACTCAGATGAGTCTTTAGCATATAATGAAGGTCAACAGACTGTTTGCTTCACTAAGACCTAATCGGTAGGATATATATATATATATATATATATACACACATACACATACACACACTAGAGTGCATCTGTCTGTGAGGCCATCCCTCTGTGCATCTGTGAGTATCTTTGTTCAAAAACTCCTAAACTGTAAGAGCTAAAACCACCAAATTTTCTATTCAGCTTCCTCTTAACTTAAGCCAAGGTCAGGGTTTGGTAGTGCCAGGAAAATTGGAAGAACCTAGAATCAGACGGTTTGTCAGAATAGGCAAATGGAGGAGCACAGAGAGGAGGGATAACGTAACTTCAGACTCACCAGGAGAACAGCTATACTGCTGCAGCAGCAAAACAGTGGCCAGCTGGGGATGGGCTCTTGACCCTGCCAGCCATCAGACAGGGTTTGTACCCCTGGGCCTTTGGCACAGTTCCAGAAATGGGGTCCCTGCCAGCCCTGGACCCTGCACTTTGCCCCCTGGGGCACATAGCACAGTTCTCCATTGCCATCATGCCCCCTCCACGAGAATGGGGACAGAAAATCTGGCCCAACACCCTACAGCAGTGAAGACCCCTACCCCTCCCTGCAACACATGCTGAGCCAGGAACCACAGCCCACTCCCACCCTCATAACAGATGCCATTAGGAGGCAGGAACCAACCCCCTGGACATGGCTTATCCCCCTCCCCAGAGCAGACATCAGGAGGGTTCTTCTCTCTCCACAAAGGAGAGGCTGGGGGGATCCTGGCCTAGACCTTCCAGAGATGTCAAGGAGAGCCTGGAAATGTGGCCAGCTCTCCCTGCCTCCACCAAGGAAGAGACTCTGTGGGATAACAAATATTGCCTGCCACCCGCCCCCACCAAAGAGACACTATGGAGTCCTGGGAACATGGCCCACCCCTTCCCTATGGAGGAGACACCAGGGAGCCAGAAACCATGGACAACTGCCAGGGAGAAGAGAGCTACAGTAAGCCCCCACACACCTCCCAGCCCCTTGCACTGAGCCCCTTGTCCATGCCCCATTCCTGCCCAGATTTCTTCACCCACCTGTGCCTGAAGCCCCACCACATACTCAACCCCCTACCTTGCAGCCCACCCAACCTGTAGCCCTGCCCTCACCCCATCATTACTTACTTCCTTGAGTCCCAACCTCCTGGCCTGAGCAACCCTCCCCCCCCCCACAACTCCTGCTCTCATTTTTGCACTCCAGTCGCTGCCCTGGCCACCCCCCACCACCACCCACAGAAACCCCCACCCTTCACAATTATGAAGCCCCATCACAGATACATCTGACTGTTTTTTACCCACAAAAGCGTATGCCCAAATAAATCTATTAGTCTGTAAGGTTCCATTAAACATTCACAGTTTGTCAATATAGTATAGCAACTGTTATTCTGGCAGCTCTAAGGTCCATCCTTTTAATTAAAAATAAAAACATGACTACACTTAAGGACCCGAGCAATGCCGGGTACATCTCCTAGTACACTTATTATGAAAGCACTCTGAAATTCCATAGTAATGGGCCACGTTAGTGATACTACAGCACAGATGCTATCACTGAAGAATACTCATGTTTATATGCAGCGCTGATATTTTTGTGTGTCAAAGATGCTTCTTTGTTGAGGAGAATAAACTATGCAGACTGCCAACTCAGACTTACAGCCTAAACCAAGGGGACTGTGAACTTAACACACCTTATGCAAGGTGTTGTCTGATCAGCTGTGGATCTGAAGTGCTCTCATAGAACCCCCACACCTCCTGGGTGTGGTTCACTGTCCCTTGTAATGGCACTTGGACCACTTACAGAGAGATTAATGAGCGTCCTCTTCAGCCTTAGCTAATAGCCAGTTGGCTTTTGGTTCATGCAATGGGGCCTCATGTTCTAAGCTCCAGGGGTCCCAAGTTTGCATCTGCCGGTGAGCATTACACTAGCACACTGTAAAAGGAGCTCAGAATCATCCCTACCAAACAACTTCATTATTCACTCTCAAAAATAGTTCATCTTCCCTTGTCAACTTGCCTTCAGTAATTCTTATCAACCTGATATTTCTTAATCGGAATCTATCTTTTACAGGTTATCAGTCTGGTTTCTCAATGTCTTTGTGCTTCGTCGTCTTGTTTGGAACAGCAGTCAGTTGTAGCCATCGATCTTAAGAACCATATATTCAATTTTGTTTGCTGGAACAAAAACTGTTTGCTGGAGCTAAAATCTTTCTGGTGAGTGGACGTTTCATGGCATAGCTCAGACTATTTTGTTCATAATCTTTTTTTTTTTCATTGAAAAGGTATGTAAAAATGAAAGACATCAAATTATAAAAATAACAAAACCAGAAAAAAAAATAAAGAACAATAAAACAGTCTGCCAACTTGGACCGTCCATGGGCTCAAATTCTTTCCTGCCCAGCTCAGAGTTCATGTTGGGGTCTGTATTTGACATGTGGTTTGGTTGCACTTATCTTAACAAGTTTTACTACAAATGGTATAATTTGGTCAGAAACATACCCAGCTCCTTTCCTGCTAGATTTCTGGCCCTTATGGCCTGCTGTGCAAGTGAATTCCAGAGGCTGGTGACATGCTGGGTGAAGAAACAGATCCTTTCATTTGTTCTAAATTTACCTGCCATTAATTTTTATCAAGCGACAAGTTGTTGCTGTAGTGTGAGATATCAGGAAGAGGAAGGACTGATCGGTTTTCACTGCATATTTCATAGTCTTAAATACCTCAATCAAGTTTCTTTTAATTCCCCTTCTTTCCAAGTTCTCTGTCTCCTTAAGCCAGTAACAAAGTAGGATGAAAACTGATTTCTAATGTGATAGCTGAGCAAAACTTTCACCTCAACATCACCTCCTGTGGTTTTGATGAAAAAGCACTGTGTCTCGGGATGCACAAACATCAGATAATTTCAGACAGTGCTGGTTTGGCTCAGGATCTTTAACCCTCCCATATACATGCCTCCTTCCTGTTAACCCCAAAGGACCACCTCTGTACATAGTTGGCTCCAGGAGTCCTCACACAAACCCCTCTCCATATACTTCTAAATATCATTTAGAATATGGATTTTATTAGTCCCCAACATCTTTGGTGACAGATGACTGGTCAGTCCCCATTATCTATGCCAGGTGGGCTGCCAGGTGATGACCAGAGGTTTTAGAAGAATCTAAGACCTACTGCCGTTTCAGTCCCTAGCGTCTTCAGGGGTGCCTGCTACCTACTCAGTCCTCACCTTCTGAGATGTGGCAGAAGGATAGGGTGTTGCCTTTGTGGTGGTCATTGGGAGCCTCATTACAATCCAAGAGTCAGGGTAATAGAGCAAATTATGTTTTAGACTCCTTTTAGTTCCTAAATGGTGCTTCCCGTTGATGAAAGGCCTGACTTCTTTCCCCTTTCTCAACAGTGAACTGACCCTCTCGGACACAGCCCCCGTTTGCCAACCGTATCAATATAACAGGCCCAGCTGTGTGTGGCTACTGTCAGCACTTTGCCTCCAGGAGTGTCTCTGTGACCAAAGAGCTGATTGCAGTGATTCAAAAACAGCTTCTTCAGAACAAAGGATTATTTATTTACCCAAAGGTATAAAGCATGCAGAACAAAGAGTTAGAATGGAAAAGGTTTATGCACATAACTCTTACCGACACTATCATTCTTCCTTTCAAGCTTTTGTAAATTCCCTTCAGCCCAATTACCTCTATCCCTAGGTTGAGGGATAGCCCACTTACTGCTCTTTCTGTGACTCTTTCTCCTGGGTAGCTGCTAACAAACTCAGTCACTTCACTCCTCACATGTCCTTCTTCCCCAGCCCACATCTTGAAGATTTTAGCACTTCATTTGATCTTAGAACCCACTTGGGAAGCATAAACTTTGGCAGCTTGGCTGAAGCCAGTTTGGGGTTATGCCCCAATTAACAGCTTCCCTGTTGTTTCCCCAAGGACGCTAGGCATTCCCTAGGACAGTACCTTGTCTTTGCCATTGTTTGGTTTCCTGTCATTTTTCCCTTTGCAGCTTTCATTGATTTCAATCACTAGCCAAGCATGATCCTACCAGACAGGTAAACTGAGGTGTGCATGATATTAACAAAATGTTTCTAGCTCTTTCTTTCTTGTCAATTCTTTGAGGCATGTAGGTTGACTCAGAGCAGTAATGTGAAAATTTTCCTTATCTCATGTAATAGCAAACCCCTGCCTGTCACCATGGGGCAATCTCCCTGGTCACCTTATGGTAATACCTGGCAAAGCACTGGCTGCAGTGGAAGCAGGGCTATTTCCACTACTGCTTGTAAATGGAGGTAGCAAATCACCTAGTTCTCTAACACACCTTGCTATGGACTGGGAGGCACTAGCCTCATTCTGAGCCTCCCTGAGTTTAGTGGGACTGAATCAACAGGTCATTCTTGTAAGTGTCCGCAAGGAGTAGAACTTGCTAATTGCTCTCTGAAGCCTTCGAGAAGGAAGGCCTCCAAGTCCCACCGTTACTCTCTGAAGGTTCAGAACTTCTGGACTGTGGAGCAACAAAACACCCATTTCACTAGGAAAGCAACAAGGTTAGCCAAGGCTTATTGGGATTGTTCTGGTGTTTTGAGGGTTTTGCACAAGCTTTAAACTCTGAGTCCAATTCTGAAGATGAGAAACCTGGTAAACTGAACAAGATGGTTTGATTTATTGAAGCCACCTGGAACCCAGGTAGGAAAGTATTGCTCTACTCCTCTGGTGTCACAAATTGGGTTAAGCTCAGAATCATGCCTATCACCAAAAGGCTTAGAAATGTTTGGCCTCATACTGAGGTAACTCTGGTTTTGTAGAGGGATTACTTGAGTGACTTCAATGGAATTACTCCTGACTCACTCCAATAAAAGTGAGAGGAAAGCCAGCTCCATCAATCACAATTGAAAGGCCAGCTCCTTGGGAGCATGGGAACTATGTTCAACAGCCATGGGTAGAAAACATATGATGCTCAACCTTCTGCTGCCCCCTAATACTGAGGTCTGTCTGGCTTCAGTGTATGTCTAATGTATGCTGGATGGAGTGACCTTTTTGAGGATTGCACTCATAGACCCTGGGGTCCCAGTTATGTCAGGGACGACAGAGTGGTGTACTGCTTACCTTGACTTTATCTTGCCCAGGGATTCCTCAGTACAATCATGGCACAAAGATGCGAAAGGCTGACCCCAAAACTGTATTCCAACTGTTTTCACCTCATTACATTAATTGTTAACTAAGCATTTGTGCAGATTCTGTAGCTGCGAGGGAAAGAAAATGTTACCTCATTATTATTGTTTTAAATAAATATGTTTAATAGAAATACTGTAATAATATTATGCCGTGTAATAAATACAAATAAAAATGGTAGTATCAGCATGAAGGATACAAAAAATGGAACTTTAAAAGTTATTTATCTTTATTTATTGCTCCATCCACCATGGAATTACACCCGCATCTGAGGTGCAATGAAGCAGCTCTTTAACCGTGCCCAGCAACACTACATAAGCTTAAGATGGGAAGTGAAGAACTCATAGTACAGTCACCTGATAAAGCTGCAAATGTCAAGTGAAATTCACCAACTAGGAGGAGAAGAGCAAAAAAAGAGATTACTATTTTTATGTAAAATTAATCAGTTTCTAATCGGGTTGGGATTTTGCTGCTGGGAATTGAGGAGGACCGAAGCAGAACAGTAATTTTCAGAATTTGCCACTTTAAAATACAGCCCTTCTTGCTTCAACATTGCTTTGACGCAATATCAGAGAAGAAGCCTCTTGAAGTACTGTAATGTCAAGCTCAAATGGGCATATTTTAAAGTAACAGGAAGTAAATTAAGCTAATTAAACACTCAGTGCTTTGAATTTTTTAAAGTGTGTTTGCTTGCCAAGCAAATTTTGCCAAGTTTTCACAGCTATGATCATAACCTACATTTTAGGAGGTAACTGTTTCTCAGAGTTGTGGGCTTAAATCTAAAACTAAGTTATATTTGTTTGGTTTAAAGCAAAGGATTCGTATGTGAAACAGAACACTGACTGTCCAATAAAGGGAATATTGCCCAAGGTCTGTTGTATTCATTCCATGAAATCTTTGCCCCCTTTACACTAGAAAAAGTGTAAAAGATTTCTGAAAGCTCCATTTCCTTCTAAAGCTCTGCAGAAGACAGCTGGCTGTTCTCTGAGGACTCCTACCCCACATAAATCCCAGTGCAGTGATGTAAAGGGAATGCAGCTATGGATGGAATACATCTGTGACCAGGGCAGGGCCACACCACTTAGTATTGAGGATATTCCAGGCAATGTTGCAGCCCATAGACCAACCCAAGAAGATTCTGTAACTAACTCAGCCCTCTCCCAGAACTATCTGTACCAAGGGCTTCTCCAGCCCCAGAGTAGGCCATGACCAGGAAAAAAGGTGCGTCTTAAACCCAGAATAGCCCCTTTCTTGTGGGCTGCAAATTCTGTGCTGCATTTCAACAAGGGTAAACAGACAGGTACCAGCTCTGCTGGAGACAGCACACCAATATAGTCGGTATCAAATAATACCAGGAACCCGGACATACCCTGGTCTAATATTTTGTTCATTTTTTTCCTTATACTGCAAATAGCCTATGCATTTTAGACAACAAACTTATGTTTTCTTTTCTTTTCTTTTCCATTGATTATATGGCTTATAGGCTCAGATTTGTTTGATAAATATTTCTAAGGGCAAGCAGGTTTCTAATCTCTATAGCATCACCATTATAGTGCTATGGACAGTCTAGGTCAGGCACTGATACCACCATGCAAGTTCATACCAACTTTCACCATCTCACAAACAGGATATGATCTTTCCTGTTTGCTTCTGTGAAAATGTGAATATAATTTTAATCATTTAGAAACAAAACTTTGCAAGATTTAAGAAAACCCACGATCTCGTAGAATAGTTAGTATGATGTAATAAGTGCTTTCAGGTCTTGATCTACATTCCATTTAAGTCGACAGAAAGCTTTCCGTTACTTTAATGAACGTTGGCTCAAACACACTTAGCCTTGGATGCGGATGCATAAGACATGAAGGAACCTGAATGAACATAAAACGTTCAAAACAGGAACAGTCCCAATGTCCAGCACAAGACGCAATAGGCAACTGGGGAGGTACCCTGTCTTCCTAAAGGGCTGTCTTGTCCTAATCCTGATGCCTGATACACCATATCTATTCCAAACCTGCCCATTTTTAATGTAAACTATATTATTTCTGGATAGTCTTGATTTTGGTACAAGTGTCCAACCCCTCTTGTTTGAATCTTGCTAAAAGATTGGCCTTAATCAGTGACTCACCTCTTATCAAATGATCAGATACACTGGTTCATAATGTGGACCTGCGGGGGACAGCCAATGATTTCACAGAACACTTGTGTGGTATTGTTAGAATGCGTCACCCCGGCATTTCCAAACAAGGAAGCGAATTCTGGTCTCACATTAAGGTGAACTTGGGCAAAATCCACTACTTCCAAGGCCTGTTGCTCAAAGAGCAGCTCTAATACAACTAAGCTTGCTTAAGATTCTAAGAGATTTTAGGCATAAGGTCTTAACATTGCTTGCTCAACTGAAGCAGCATATGACCATGAACTTTTTCACATAGTGGGTCTTTACTATAGGCTGCAAACTGGGCACCAAAAGCTGCATAATATTTTCGAAGAACCAGGATAGGCCACCACACAGTTCATTAAATAAATGAAGATATTGTGCTTGCCAACACAGAGATTAATTTATGGAGGGAAGGCAGAGAGGTACTGGAATTTGAGATCCTTTAGCATTTTCAGGCACAAGATCTGCCAACTGAAATATGGGAAGACTTCCATGCCTTTCAATGTAATGGCACAGGATGTAAATCCATATAGAATTTGGACCAGATCTTTAGCTGAAATACGAAGGTTCATCTTAGAATTGTTTTTTTCACATCTTCATTCTGAATCAAAGGATTTAGTATTTTCTTTCAGTTTCCTGATGCAATTTATATAACAGATTTAAAAAAATGTACAGCTCCAAACCAGTACACAATCAAATAAAATTAGCCGCACCCACTTTACAATGGAGTGTCTCTCCTGACAATGAACGTGTTCTTTACAAACTGTAACAGTCAAGGTCTCCATGGGCACTACATAACACCGCAGGATTTTACCTTTACACAAGGATGAAATTTTATATTTCACATACACAAAAACAAGCAGTTTGGCACAGACAATGTGACCAAAACCACTTTCACTCATCCATAAAACTTGGTGGATTCCTTGAATTTAGTTATACGCAGAAACATACAGTACGTGAAACAAACAGTTTTAACTTGAAACCATTTTTTTTTTGAAAGAGGCAAGAAAGACCTCAACTCAGCTATAACATATTTCCAGGAAAAAGTCTTTGCTGGTATTGTGTCAGGCATAAGATGTTTCCTAACCAATGATGATATTTAATGAAAACTCACACTAGCAATCTTAAAAGTCTTTGAAAAACAAAATAAAAGCATTAACTGTGCCATAGTTTGGTCCTTAATCATCTAATCAAACCCCATAAATTTTCTGCTCTCTCCCCAAATGAATTCTTGGCAGCCTTCACTGAAATCAAAAAAAGTTAATGTAGAAGTTCAAAGCTGTGATTTATGTTTCTGATAGGCCTAAATTAATTCTTAATCTATGAAGAATAAAGAAACTATGTTTGAGATTCTGCCTGCATCCAACCATATGGTTTAAGGAGACAGTCTCTGTGATGTGTGGCTACAGATCTTTCTGTCCCTGGCATACACACCTGAAGTTCATGCCCCTTAATGTAATTGGACAGCTTTGTTTGTGGAAATGGCCTGTTCTGCCAAATGCTGAAGTCCTTGCTTTGACAGATATATCACTTTTCCATTGTGAGTGTATTTTGAAGAGAGCTGACACATGATCAAGTTCTCTTTAATATCCTTCAGCAAACCTGACAGTTGTCCAGCAGGGTCTTGTGCTGTATCCAACTGTCAGCTATCACTGAAGCATTATGGGACAATATACAGAAGAAAACAACAGTAAAGGGAGGGATGGAAAGTGATTTATGTTTTCCTTGTTTAGATATTACTTTCAAACTAAGTACTATGGATTTATTGTAACAGCATGGATTTAATTAAATTCAGGTAGTATTTAACAGCAGTATTTTTGGACTTTACAGATGCATTGCATTTTTAATTGAAAAACACCTACAAATTTGCATGTGCTCGTATCTGAGAATAGGGCCATTTTTTGAAAACAAAACGAAAACAATGTTGAGGAGTAAATATTCTCATATGAAGATCCTGCTCAAATTTGAGCTATTCATAACTAAATACACAATTTACAGTGTATATACACAAAACAACAGTCCCCCCGCCATTCAAATTATTCCCAGGAGGAACTTTCCTGTCAGGGAAAAGTGTACCCAGTAAAGGCACTTCAAAGTGCCCACAGCATGCCAGCACTTTGAAGTTTGATACTTCAAAGTTGCCATGGGGGAGAATTATACATTGCAGCACTTCAGCTGTGTCTACACTAGCTCCAAACTTTGAAGGGAACATGGTAAATAGGGTGTCAGGAGATTATTAATGAAGTGCTGAGGTGCAGCACATCATGAAGCTAATTCTCCCCACAGCAACTTCGAAGTGTTAAACCTTGAAGTGCTGGCTTGTGTGTAGCCATGGCTAACAAAATTTTGACGAGCAAAGGGACTTTGAAGTATTTGAAGTAGACATTTTGAAGTATTAATGGGCTAGCCATGGCTACATGCAAGCTGGCACTTCAAAATTTAACACTTCGAAGTTGCCGCAAGGGAGAAGTAGCTTAATTATTCGTTAATAATATCCCAACACCCTGCTTACCATGCTTCCTTCGAACCTAGTGTAGACACAACCTCCATTAGTAATCTTCATTGCAGCACTTCATTAGTAATCTCCCATCAGCCTGATTACCATGCCTCCTTCGAAGAAGGCGGTGAGTGTAGACGTAGCCATTTAGTAGTTTGGTATTTTTGTTTACTATATGCTGTTATGTTTGTGCTTCAGTGGGGGCTTTAGAAATTTCTGTCCAGCAGCTTCTACTGTCCAACTTACCAGTCCTTTTGCCTTAATTTTAGCCACCATAGTAATTACACTGGAGCAACCTCCTGGTGTAGACATAGTGTACAACAGTTTAGCATGATATGCATTGGTCGGAAACTGGAGTAAGCAGCCTTGGTCTACACTAATTGTTGGCACTGGTTCACTACACAGTTGGCTAAAATTCCAGTGTAGACCCAAGACTCAAGGGTATCCATTTCATATGCAGAAGCTGCAGCAAAACCCAGGGTGGTATGGAAGCTCTGCATCCACAGGCAAGGTGTTCAGAATGGGAGTATGGGTGAATGACCATGGCAGTCCAGGTTATTCTAGTGTTCCTTTATATATAGTGTCCAGGTAACTACCTACTTAGTCTGTGCCTAAGGCCACACTTGTGAAGTGCCAGAATCTTGGTTGATTGCACTACATCTACTGTATTTGTTCAATCTTTTGCCTAAGGGATTGGGCTGGGAAATGTCTAGCTACCTCCACTTTCAGCCTGGGAGACAATTAGGCTGAAATTTGCCACTAATTTACATGGATTGCTATACATTTTTCTGTCATGGCAATTTTCAGAGATCATGAGAGGAGTGCATTTTACTAATCTCACATTTTCCACAAAGTTTTCTGCGGTAGACTTTACTGGAATGTCACCAGTTCAACTAAGCCAAATGAAAGACATACAAAATGGCTTCTTGCTCTAGCTACTGCTCCAGGAAACATCTGGGGAAGGCTGCTTCTCACTGCTTTCCCTCCCCCAGCTCTGCAGACAGCAAGAGTAGGTAAAAATGTGAGGTGGCCCTCTGTCCCCCACAAAACCCATAAATCTTGCGTAATCAAGACAATTCAAGCATTGCTCAGCTCTGGCTGTCCCATTATTCTCCCTATGGGCTAAAAGTCACTCCATTCCCTGCCCTCATATTAGCTTCTTTGTTTGTTTATTTCAAAGTAGCTGCATGAAGAACCTATAATCAAGATCACATCAGTTTATCCTCTTCTCAGAACAGAACAACCTTCTGTGTGCATTATATTTAGATTTTCTTTTTTAAAAAAATGGCATTTGCTCAACAGAAAAACAAATCATTTGTCTTCAGATTTCATCTGTCATTACCTGGACGAGTTAATACTATAGTATTTTTTTAATCCCTAAATGCTCTCAGGTTTGCTTCTCCCATGCTATTGTCCTCATTAGCTGCACCTGCAGATCTGGATTATTTCAAAATACCACAGCTCAGACAACATAATGGGAGACATAGTCATTTTAACAGGAGAAGTATGGTTAGAGTAATGGAAAAAAGAAAGATGAACAATGCCTACTGTAAGCACCTATGGCTAGCTATTCCCTGCTCTGTTGCAGGTTAGAATTCTTTAGTTCTACTGGTTTAGACTAAAAATGAACAAATATGGGGAACACGTAACAGCAAGCAGTTGACACAAAACAGTTCAGTGAGTTTGAGATGGAATTTAACTTCAGCTGTGGTCACATTCCTGTTTACTTTTTGTAAAGAGTCATGCTATCAAGATTTGTTTAATCATAAAGTACAATTTGTTTCATGACTGAACACACTCCATTTTAGTAGGAAGTACAATTAATTTATGAAAGGTTAAGTCCCCAATTAAGGAAGAAGGACATTACCACATGATTAAATTCACCTCTGGGCATAGGGTTAGCCACAGGCCTGTGCACCATGTTGTCCTACTTAGAGCTTATTTTGAGGACTGGAGAGTGATTTAAGGAGCACCCAGCATTTGTGCTACCTTGTGGCACTGGGCTGCATTTCACCTACATTCATATTACAAGGGAACACATACCAGCAAGTGGTTGACAAGAAACTCACAGACTGAAATGTGCTTGCAAAATACATTTGAACAGTTGCACAGAGCCAAAAAGTTCAGAGACAATTCACACCAAAAGAAAAGGGCTGGAGGTACTGTAAAAATGCTTGTGAACTGTCTATCTAGGTCTAGTTTGGACCATTTGAGGCTGTTGTTCATTCGTGATGGCTGAACAGCACAAGCATCAAAAATTTCATTTGATTAAGCACCCAAAATTGCCAATACTTATGTAGTCCCATTTTCAGTGCAGGGATTTCTGAGAAGCAAATCCTACAGAGACTTAGAGCACCTCTGCGAATGCCAGCTTGACCAGTGCTGGAGGGACACAGACAGAGTCACAGAGTTTAAGGGACCAAAGGGACTATCAGATGATCTAGTTTGACCTCCTGCACACCAGAAGCCACCAGCACTATCCAGCACCACACAAAATCCAACAGCACACGTGGCCTGCGGGAAAGGGATTAGTAGTCTCATTGGCAGGCCTGGGTGACCCAGAGATCTAACACACTTATATGAGCTTAACATGGCAGAGACTATAGGGCCAAGGAGAGAACTGGTTTCAGGGAGACAAGCTGGTGAAGTGCCAGCCTAAGTCACTCTCTGCAGTAAAAGGGGAAGTCATCATTTTTGATTCTCTGTGTCCAACAGCAACCCTGGAGCTCCTCAATGCAAACACTGAGGTAGGTGTGGAACAAAAACTAGTTGGGCCCTGTCAGCCTCCTCAGTAACAGGGGCTATGGGAGGCTGGGGATAACGTTTGCTGGCGACTCCAACAAGCTGGAAAGGAGAGCTTTTAGCTTCCCAGAAAGAAAACCAAATCTGGACATTAAACTCCAGCCTCACCACCCAGATAAAGCTTGTGGAGCAGGGATTGTCATTTTAGTGATTTAGTTTGTGGGCTTTAAAAAGTGAACAAAATAGCAAAAATAACAGGGTTGTTGCTGGATTATGCACCCCACCATTCAGTGAAGACTCTATTGGTTCTAAAAAGGAACTCAGCAAGCCCCTGATGTGGCGGGGGAGGGGGGGAAAGGCCATTCTACCCTGGGGGACTGGGGTACTCCACAAGGGGGATTTACCTATTATTCAAATATTAGCCAAGCTATATCAGCAATGCCTTCGAGCTCCTAAATCATGTGGGAAGCCCTGCTGGAACAGACTGTCTCACAATATTTGGTGTCTCTCTTATCCTAACCCAAGCCAGAAACTATGGAGCCAGGAAAAAATATGCTGGGGAATTATTCAACTAAACTATTTTAAACCTTTCTGAAAATTTGCTATGATTTATAAGTGCAAATTCAAGTAATCTGAGCCTAGCCCATTTCTGTGGTCAAATAGCAAATACCTGCCTAGAGTCTGCTCCAAGATGAAAAAAGAATACTGGAATAAAATGAATACACTGACAAAAAATTGAGTACAGAAATGTACTTTTGTAATTATTTTATTATTAAAACGTTTAGTTGAGAAAAATTTGTTGACTCAAGATCAATTATAACAAAAAGATAATGTAACCAATAACTTAAGCTGCCAAATACTTTTAAAGACTAGTTAAAATAACTAGAGACTCTTGCATGAAACAGTAAGGTGCATTGTTAACCTTATGATGGTTAGGCACACCATAAAGAAACATACCTACCACTTCAGTTTTTAGGTTCATATCCCACCCATTCCGTTTTTAGTGAAGTATGTCCCCTCTGAAGTGTCTGACTTTGTGAAGGTTATGACCACTCTAGAATTACCAGCTTCTCATGATTTATGAGCAATCTGTTAAATATTTGAAAGAGATCTGCTTACCTGAACTAATCCATCTGAAAAAAATCATGTTCTCCTGAAATGCCAGAGGTTAGGTTCTGTCATCTGCCTGCATGAAAGAAAGCATGCTGTTATCAAAGTGAAATTTGTTAACAATTTGGAGGCTATACACAGAACAGAAATTCTCTGGATCATTGGTTCACCGTTCTGGGTTGGTTCTTCATGTTCACAGTTATTAGCTGCAGTTAACATTATCGTAGTGGCAAAGAAGAATGGAATATGCTAAAAACTGCAGTGCAAAGTTTGATATTAAAGTCCAAGCTGTCAGATAGCAGCAGTTGACCTGACAGTATGGCATGGACAGTACCCCTGATCTGTTCTATTGCTCCGCTACTGAAAGGTGTCAACTTCCACTTACATGTGCTTTTCATACTGATATTCTGCACTTCTTCCACAGCAGGAACTTTAACCATTTTCCAAGCATTAAGTGCCACAAAGGTGTGAGGGTGTGTGTGTGGGAAGGGGGATAAATGGAGTATGGAAAGAGGAAAGAGGATGGCAAAAAGCAAAATGAAGGAGAGGGAAAGAAAGACATTGAAAGGGAATAGAGAGTGTAGAGATACTAGACCATGGGTCAGCAAACCTTGGCAAGGGTACCAAGAGTGGCATGCAAGCCAATTTTCATCAGCATACCAGGAGGGTGCTCAGCCCTGCTCCTCCTCCCCCATGTGACTGGGAGCTTGCTCAAATCCATGCTGCCTATGGATTAACAAAAAACAGCTAATGCTACCAACCACCACCTAAACAGTAAAGCTCTGTATGTTAAGTTATTTATTTATTTATTAATGAAGCTGTTGTAAGTAGGACTATTAGTGACTTTAAAAAAATATCACCAGCACTTGGACCATACATAAAGGTGAAAAGGACAAATTTCGGCGTTCCACCTCAGAAATGTTGCCGAGTCCTGCTTTACGGGATGTAATCTTAGCAGAAAATGGTAACGACAGGCAACACTCTTGATTTCATATTCCCAAGGTGTCCATTTGGGAGTTGTATATAATCCACTCCACCGTAAATCATGGAGAAAAATTGTGTAATAGTTTTTAAAGTCAGTACTAGTCCTACTTACAACAGCTTCATTAATAAATTAATATGCAGAGCTTCACTGTTTAGGTGGAAGTTGGTAGCATTAGTTGGTCTTTTGTTAATCCACAAGTGGAATGGCTTCATGTTAATCCTTAAGCTCCCACCTTATGTGCCAATGAAGATTGGCGTGTGTGCTAATCTTGGGGGTTACTGAACCCTGCTGTAAAGAGAATTGCGCATAGAATGCTACTGTTCCATCTTGTTTGAGATCTGCTTTTTTGGCAGTTCCAGCCTTCAGTACTTAAAGGTGGCTTCCCTACTACAATCTTTTCCAGGAATTTTTCAGCCATACCAACTATTACAATTATACATCACCCTAAGATTTTAAGGAACTAGTGACACAAATGTTCCCTGCCACGTTTGCCTGTCCCGAGACTTTATATACAGCCTTCGTTATAGAACATACTCCACTTAATCAATGCTTAACTAGGACAAACACTTCTCTGGAAATTCCCCCAGGGAGCTGGTTTTGCTAATGATAATGAATGGCAATGACTGCTGCATAACTGGGACAGGATTTTTCAGAAAGTTCACCTCCATTTGGCAAGGGCCGTGGGATTAAGTGGGTGTGGTGTTCTAATCACTTGCCTTTGAATACAGAAGTTGTTAAATAAAGATTGAAATAAGAAGAAATAAGACTGGAGCAGAATTTTATAATTTCATTTGATTTTTTTTTTATTTTGCTATTTTATTAGGTTCGTGTAAGCTGCAGAAAGGTGCGTAATAGATCAATAAGATTGGGCTGTGATGGGCCAACCTCAGGCATTTAGGGTGTATCTTCAGAATTGCTGAGCACCTACTGCTTCCATTCGGCTGAGCTTGTGGCTACTCATTGTTGGCAACAGGAAACATAGGCCCCCAAATACAGTGGATACATTTTAAAATATGCTCCTCAAAAACCTGACTGTGCACAGAAATCAAGTAATTAGCTAATTAAATCCTAGAATCTGTGCCTGCAAAGAACAGAGACCACCATTTATTGCAGATGCAAAATTGTGTATGCATAACTGAAGACTGGGTAAAGAGCCTTTAAAAATCAGAATTTGAGCAATGAAGAAAGCAGCATGAGAGTGGCTAATTCTAAGGAAGCTTCTGGTTTGACTAGAATGTGCCTTATCCTAATGAATTATGTCTGTAATTCTATCATGAGGGACAATTATGTATCCAAATAATGTGGCTACTTCTTGCCTATCCCAGGCTGTGTACGCTCTGAGAGTGGAGAGCAAAGTTCTCACCACACCAGAAGGGGAAGGACTAGAACTCTCCATGAAAAATGTTTTAGCCAGATTGAAGTATTTAAGGCATATACTTATTCAAATAAGCCACCAAAAACCATCCAAATTTGGGATGGTGGGAATGGCCAAAATATCCCCCAGCATATAATAATATTCTGACTGCCTTTATTCTGGTTGAATTTTTATTTTTAAAGTCACTGGTATTTCAACCAAAATATAGCATTTTTCCTTTGCATGCTGGATGTTCTAATCCATGAATATTATTGTTCCTTTTTCCTGCCTTATTTTGCAGCTCTTTCCTTTATGGACAGCTGGGCAAAGCCACTGATACTTGCTTTGTAAGTACTCATGAGTGAATAGTGAGAATTTCATGAATGGTCATGAATGTCATCCAGAAGAGTTGTCACTGTTTGTACCAATGAACACACCTTTGAATCACAGAATCCTAGGGCAGGGAGAGACCTGAGGAGGTCATCAAGTTCAGCCCTGTGCCCAAAGCAAGACCAACCCTAATTAAATTATCCCGGCTATCCTCACTTACCTGGTATGAGGATGCAAAATTTTTGCCATCAACAAAATGATGAGTTTCTGCTAATTTGGAGAGCTGTATATGAAATGAGATAACTCTTATACACAACTGCTCCATTTACTACCTCTTGGTACAGATTACAGTTCCCATTTACTGGGCTTTGTATCATCAGATCTCCTGTGTTATGCCTTCAGCATGTAGCTGGTCCTATTCATTGGTTCTATTCTTCCTGCCCGCATTTATAACTAGTTATGCAGCATCAGGAAAACACTTGCAGTGATCTCCCAGTGAGTATCAATGAGTAGCTTGCACATGATATTGAACTTCAAAAAGCCTTCCAGTCTCCACATTAGGCTTTTGTGGAGGGAACAGGCAATGCTCCCTCTATAGGCTTAACTTCACGCTGCTGGCTGGTTTGAAACTGTCTGCAAAATGTGGTCAGCTGAACCCAGCTGAAGGTGTACAGCAGCTGTGAGTCTGCAGATGGGGGAAAGAGATTTCCCTACATCCCTTCTCCATCCCAGACAGGCTGCTTTGTGGATGCTTCCTTGGGGCCTGGTCCAATGCTTATTGACATCAATGGGAATACAGATTGAATCTCTCTGGTCCAGGGCTCTCTGGCCTGGTAACACCCATCTTCCAGAAAGACCATGGGTATTGCCAGACAAGAGAGCCCCTGGACTACAGACTTCAGCAGCAGAGGTTGGTGGTGGTTCTGGAGCAAAGCCTGACCAGCAGCCCAGGGGCAGGAAGCCCAGCAAGTGGTTAGGAAGGGAGCCCAGCTGGTAGGCTGGTAGTCCCACACCCTGGGAGAACCTGGAGGCCTGACTAGAAAAATTCCTTGTTCAGGACTGGTCAGGTTGTGAGGGTGCTGGACCAGAGAGGTCCAATCTGTATTTTCATTGACTTTAAAGGGCATTGGTGCAAGCCTTGGCTGCAAACTGAAAAACCACTATCGTTATTGCATTAGCTTTATTAATATTCTAATTACAGTTTGATGATGATGATGATGCTACAGACCAGTGCTCCACAATGCTAGGTGCGTTACATTACATATATGAAAATAGTCTCTCCCCCAAAGCATTTACAAGTCAAGTAAAAGACAAGAGAAAATGGGTGGATGCAGCAGACATACAGGAGAACAGGGAAATAGGTGATTCGTGGTTGTGGTTTGCAAAAAATAAAGGCAGTGATACTAGCAAACCAGCTGACACACAGTTTTTGAGATTTGTGTAGACATCATGGTAAAGGGGAGTTGAAAGTTTGAAGGTGGGTAACATGGTGGCATGCAGAATTTTATGAAGAGTGCCTCCCATGGATGAAGGTCGGCACTGGAGAGAGTGCAAAGATGTTTGTTAGAATTTTTAAATGGGCAACAAAATTGACACTTTTTAGAACTCTGGTGAGAGGTAACAAAAATAGTGTATCAGAAAGGATACATAGGTCGGGAATAAGCCGCAAGGAACTGATTGATTTTTGAAGTGTTAGAAAGGGAAAGTTCCAGCGGGGGGGCTGTAATGAGAGAGGTGAGGTGGTTGAAGTGAGAAGCAGGGAAAATGGTCTTTTGTTGCAACAGTTTAAATAGATCCAGGTGGGGTAAAACAGGATTGGTAAGACTGGTAAGGAGGTGATTGGAACATATGAGACTCGAAATCATGAGGCCCCAGCAAAGAGGTTTAGTGTGTGGATGGAAGACCGAGATTTTAGACATGTTATTCTGAATAAAGCAGGAAGATTCTTAAACACTACCTGGCTGTAAAGATTTCTAGAGATCTGAGGAAATATTTCTTGGTATGAGTGACAGGGAGGAGGATGGTCTGGCCAGTGACTGAAAAAGCGAACTAGGATAATGTCTATTTTGGCCATGATGACCTTAAGCTATCAGCAGGATATCCATGAGGAGCTGTCAGAAGGACAAAAGTAGACAAGGAGGAGAAGAGAGTTAGATCTGAAATGTGCAGGGGTGTTCCGCACAGAATGGCACTAGAGCTAAATGAGGTTTGGAAGAAATGTCCCCTCTCTAGCACAGATGTGAAGGATTTTGGTTCCTTGGTCCAGCTGTGGGGGTTAAAAAAGAAAAGATTTCCAAATCAGGTGTCACCTGTTCATTTGTTTGTTTGTTTCCAGTTTCCTCTTCCCTTCCCTAAATAAATATACTTTTTTCCTCTTCTTTTCCCTCGCCAGCCCAGATTTCAGTCTAGCCACATAATTCCATTTGCAGCTCAGATAATTTTTGTTTAATATTTTAGGAATTGAGCCCATCTGATATTGGAGTCTAGTTTTCTGATCCCATAGTGAGTCTTATGTCTACAGGCCTTATTTTCACCTGTGAAAACAAATATTAAGGGCTGGAAAATGAGTGATGCAAGAAGGTTAAGGAGTCTGGACAGTAATAAGATAGGAAACAGTCATGTTTTGATTGTTAAATCCAAGACTTGCTTTGCAAATGCAACAGTTTTTTTGTATATTTGTTTTTCTGGTTTATCATTCTTTGGCCATTCTGCTTGCTCAAGAGTATAGCTAATATTAAGGCAGTTGGATGCAATGGGTTAAAGAGAATGACTAGTCATACTGTCTGGTATTTGAAGATCTGAAAATTTGCTTCTCGTGTCACTTTTACCTTAAAATATTTTCTTTTCAACCTGAAAAGGTGTCATCTGGGACACTTGTAGTAAATGTCTACTTCTTAATGCATTCACAATAAATTTACTTTACAAAACTTGTTTTTTCGTAAAGTGACCGGTAAAGTGATGTGTGTGTATGCGCATGTGTGCATGCACGCATTTACATTTTAAAATTTAGTATACATTTTAAGTAAAGGGAATTTCCTGCCACTGCCAAGTATAGAAGCTATGTAATCTTTATACCACTTTCATGCTGAACACCCACTGAGATGTACAGAATAGATTATTGTCCAAGCTCTTGTCCAATTAAAAGCAGAAGTGGACCAGCACACTGAATGAACCAGTGTAAGACATGAATGTTTGGGGTGCAAAACCAGTAGGCGTAAACTCTAGCTTCAGACATCTAACTGTTCACGTGTGTCTCAGCCAGATATCATGTCCAAGTCTTTAGAAATGAGATGCTTGTTGGATAGCCCTCTGCACCACTTATGCCTCCCAATATATTTTTAATATGGCTTCTGACAAACTTGGGATGAGAAAACTACAATCAGAAAATGAATTGTGTGCTATTCTGTAGCGTGTTCAGGCTTATCATAACTCTTCAGCAACAGGCTATGTTTTCAGCCACCATTGGTGAATAATCCACACTTTTCCTTTGAACACATGGTATGGCCCAGTTCTTTACATTACCTAAATCTATATTATTGTAACAAATCTTTTTCACAGTACTAGATTTCACAGTACGGGTAGACTTCAGGTTACTCATGCTTGGTTAAAGAAAGCAAAATTTTAATAGCTGTAATCAAACCATTATCGACTGCAAGCATTGAAATCTCAGAGATGCATTTAATTCAAAATTTCCCAGTACAGACTGAACCTCTCTAATCCAACATTCTCTTGACTGGCAACATACATAGTTAGCCGAGTGGCCATTTATCATGTGTGTGGACAAGTTTCCCATGGTCCCATAAAATTTGTTCCCAGCCACTAGTCCTGGCTCTCAGGGTTCTGTGTGGTTATTTATCTTTAATTTAGCTCTACTTCTCTTCTAAGAGCCAACTAAGCTGTGGAAGTGTTGGTAATGTGCTAGACACTATTGATCTTCCATGGTCCAGCAAATTCTTTCGTTTGGCAGTGGTCAGGACCCCAGGATGCCAGACAAGAGAAGTTCAGCCTATAGTAGTGACTGAGTAACTGAAAAATCCACCTTTATCTCACAGTAGTTTGTTAGAATGTTTCTTTACACTTTATCTGCAGCACTCTAATTATAGTAAGAGGTCTTCACAAGCAGTCCAGTTAGCAAACATGATTGGTTCACAGCTAAAGCATGATGCATGATTAATAATATCCAAAGCCAGTGCACGCCAAAAAATGGTATTACACGTGAGGCCAAATTACAGAAGGAGACTCCAAAATAATTTACAAGTTAAGCCTGTGTATGAACACATGTATGTGTACATCTAAATGACAATTCATCAACACAATTGCCTGTTCGATATATGCAAGTGTTTGTGTACTTGTTAGAAACAGCAGGGCCAACAAACCAAACCCTGAACGATGGCAGTCAACTATATTGTGCTACTTTATATTTCACAGTGCCTTACATAGGGGGTTCCAGAAGGAAACTGTTCACTAAGGTGCTAGTTCAGAAAGCATTGCATTGTGGCAAGATATTCAATTGGTTGAGTTCAATGTTCAGCATGGTTAAAACTAAAACCAAAAGCACATTTGCTAC
Organism: Carettochelys insculpta; assembly: GCF_033958435.1. Taxonomy (NCBI): domain Eukaryota; kingdom Metazoa; phylum Chordata; order Testudines; family Carettochelyidae; genus Carettochelys; species Carettochelys insculpta. The sequence goes on from NC_134150.1 coordinate 22,472,673, forward strand.
AGATCCTGGGCAATTTTAGACTTAGTGTTGCAAAAGAAGGAGCAGCATGCTAGTTAATACTGGTCTTTTTCCATTTTTGTAGCTCGGTAAATTATTGCATTTACTGATTAAAACATTACTTTAAGTTGCTCTGCAGCTTTTTAAAGCTAAAATAATTACTTACCCCTTGCCCTAAAAGTTGCAGATATTTATATTTTAAGTTTTAAACTTGAAAAATTGCTGTTTATTTTTTAAAGGGGACTTCTGCTCAATGCAAACAGAACTTGAGACTGATGCTTATATTGTGGCATGAAAACGAGTCACGTTATGAGACACCTACTGGTGATGCACACCTTTCTTGAAAATGTCTGTTGTTTAAGAGCCAAATGTCAGGCTCTTCCTTTTGCTTGCATGATCTTTCTAAAGGCTGATTTTCTGTCTTTCCTATCCAAAATGTCTTTTCATACAAAAGTAGGTTTTTCTTCTAGTCAGACAACCCTTTAGATATTTTGCTTTCGTTTTCCAGGACAGCCTAACTTTGTTGAAATGTAGGCTATTCCTTCATCTTCCCACGCCCTCCCCAATTCCCTGTACCCTCAATACTGAGCTGTGCTGTTGCCTGACATTGTCCCTCATTAGTTCGCCTTCATAGTGAAACATGAACCTCATTAGGGTCAGCTCCATCAGGAGGTGTTAAACCCATGACATTTTAGGGGCCATGAATGCTACAAATATGAGCCTGCCCTGGTTTATATTGTAAATGTGAATGGAAGCATTTTATTGTAGTTAGCTGGAACAGATACAGGTTGTAGATGCTTTGTAGAACCAACCCTATAAAACTAGAAATGTAAAACTGTTCTGATGGCTGTAGTACATTTGCTGTATTAAATTAATATACACCATAATATAGAGATAAGTTCTTAAAGAAATAGTGTTTAAGGGAAAGGTACCATATCATTGTTCCTGGAAGCTGAAATTTTATTTTTCATCATTTAGGGGAAGGCAGGGGCTTTGTCGCGCATCCTACTGCCATGCACATCATGAGTGAGATGTAGTCCTTACCCACAGTCTCACACAAGAAGGTGAACAGCACAAGAGGGGATAGCTTGTGGGCTGATCCTTGTACCCAGGGACATCAGAGTGTGTGCTGCACTGGGTATAGACCCATGTTGTTTACTCCACTCTGAACAACCAAGGGACTGGCTCACTATCTCTAGTGCTGCTCTAGCAAATCCTGCAACCCATTTAGGTTGGCAGTGCATAAAGTGACAGTCCAGCTCAGACTAAGCCACAGCTGTGCAGGGATTTCTGTACTATTCTGAGAATGTGCCTCAGAGTTCCCCTAGACACCTCATCCCTGCAAATAAGGAGATAATTCAGTGGTCATTTTTCAATCAGGGCTTGAACCCACAATTCTGAAAGTCAACAGGAACTTTGACCTCAAAGGGGAAGATCAGCCAAACAGTTATGGGGCTCTGTTCTGGGATGGCTTTCAGAAATGGACTTGATGCCAGTAACTGATTTCACCTATTACAGCCCAGTAATCATCTATCAAATTGTCTATACCAGCTGCCTGGGTTGGATTGGATCTGGTGACCAATCCTGTCTTCCTTACTTATGTGGTTGCTTTTTACTCAGTGTAGTCCCATGGGCTTCACTAAGGGGCTACACCAGACAAGGATTACTTTGGGTTTCATGATTGGGCTCCAAGTGTTGAAAGTCACCATATCTCATTTAACTGATATCATGTAGGTTAACTGGATATTCTAGTGTGCAGTTGGTAAATTCAGAATACCGTAGAGGATTGTCTCAAACTCTCTTCATAGAGCATGTATGTTATTCCTCAGCCAGTTGGGAGGGGCATCATGCCTTCTTCTGCAGAGGTAGCATGTTGGCCCCACTCCTTATCATGACACAGATTCAGTGAAAGGCGAGCCAAAAGTTAATGTATGTTCACTACAACTCCAGTGCAGAAGTCTAGAGGTGCATAAGATATAAAAATGGGCAAATGGTGGAGATACAATGTTGTCCACTGGAAAGGCCATTACAATGACATTCATGAGACCTCAGTTCTACTTCCAAGAGACAGTCTGTGACTTTGGGTAGTCATTTACTCTTTCTGTACCCCTGTTTCTTCTCTGCCTGGCCCATTGAGCTTTAAGCGCTTACGCTGCAGTTTCTGCACCAATTCTGTATATTTAAGAATGTAACAGTGTGCCTGATCTCAGCTGGTGCCTACAGGTGTCGTTGCAATAGAAATAATAATGAGGGTCACTATGACATGCATTCATACTAAAATTTCACAGCTCTATATTTTACCTATTTTTATTGGATGCTCGAGTTCACAAACAAATACAAATATTATAAAGCCCTAGTTGCTTGAAGGCAATTTTATAGTTATTTTTCCAGTGTTAGTACAAATTTTAAACGTTCAGGACTTTTGATGAAATATTTCTAAAGATTTGTCTTCCAAAGGTACATGAGCTATGCATGCATATTATGTCTTTTTAGTGGTCTTGGACATACCTAGAACCACTGAATTTTAAATAGTGCTTCCAAGAACATGGCTGTATTTCCTACTGATTCCACTTAGTCAAAGTACAGCATCTGGTATGAGAATGTATAAAAACCTAGCCAGAAATAACACATAATTGATTGTAGAATACCTTTCAGGGGCTTTTCTGTCAGCAGTTTATACCAAAGTAAACATAGCTTATTAGCAATAAGGAGGAAATATGCCATTTTTATTACCTTAGTGTCACCACAGCAGACACAGAGCACACCTGTTAACAAATATGAAGTGTTGTGGCATTGCCCGTGACAAGTGGATGATGGTGACGCAAGCAGAGAATATTCTGATGTGTCTGTATCCCTAGTTTCAGTCCATATGCTACAAGGACTATGGTACTCCAGACTATGACAGTTCATATCCACAAACATTAAAAGCAGCCTGATCAATGGGATATGATCTGCCCTGCTAACCAGGAAGCTCAGTGTACTGCTGCCAAGATTTTCTGGAAGGATTCTTTTTTAACATTTCACTTGATGGATTATTAAAGGGTTTGTCAGAATTAGTTTTAACTGAACAGTGGCAATAAACTTCCTTTCTGGCTCTTTACTTTTACGTAGCTCTCTGGTCATCTTTCTTCATGTAGCATATTTTCCTTTACAATTTTTCCTTTGTCTGGGCACCAACATATTTGTGACTACACAAATAAACAATATCAGTTCAGTCGATGGATCTTCCAGCCCAAACCCCAGAGTAAATTCCATAATCAACTAGGCTGAATGATGCTTTTAGTAGGCCAAAGTTGATACTAACTATAATTCACATTCCCTAGATACATTGCTCTGTAATAAAGCTTGAATGTCAGACATCTCAGCCAAGAGCTAACATACCTGTTTGAACTAGTCTTGTGCCAATGGAAACACATCAGAAACTGAAAACATTTAGCCTACTGTATAATCGTAAATGGATTCTTTTTAACCAAAGGAAGAATAATCACCTATACGTACACACGTAAATATGTTAAATGTTAATATGCAATAAAGCTTTAAACCACTCCTTGTTGGCATGCTCAGAATAATGTCACTGTAAATAAATGCATTGAAATGCTATTAGAGCCAAAGACATTTTTGCCCATCAGCAGTATTAGTTTAACAGGACAAACTTTCGTTATATTCTGGTATTTTGTACATACAGTATGACGTTTATGTCCAAATGTCAAAATATAAAGATGTTTTAACCATTTTATTTATGTGTTAGGAATTATTAATATAAGGGTGACCTTATTTAAATCAAAGCTGCAAGTGAACTGCAATGTAATCAAAATCTATATCTACAACTTTCAAAATGGCACTTCTGCTTCTGAAACAGACACTAAAATACTTACTTAGCTTTCATAAGAATGCTGTCTTTCCCCCTAAGCTGGCAACTTCAGCATGCAAAATGGTTTAATCGTATATTGTTCTCTGAGTACTAACCCTTTACAAATCATATGACATAAAAAGAAAAATAAGTAACATTGTAAAGACAGTAATGAGAACTGTTGAGCTAAAGTGCCTCTTAAAGAAATCCTAATAAATTCCAGAATTTCTAGTCTTCTGGCAAGCTTCCATTTAGAATAAAATCAATGATCAATGGTTGCAAACAGTCAGCATCAGGCTTGCATGCCTCCAGAGCAGAAAAAACTCATAGTCGAAAGATGACATTTAAAGGAAAAAAGCTGACATTGACTCCATCACTGTCATTGCTTCTGCCATAAAGCAGCTTCAAATATTAAAACATTTTTCATCTGTGCTGCATTATTGGCACCAGAAATTGTTTTCTCTCTGTCTGATACTCACTTGAACTGCTGCAGAGCTCCCCAGAGACTCCAGATTGTTACCAAGGCCTCATAACATATTGGCAGTTGATGTGGTGGTGTTCGTGTACAGTTGCCACTCACAAAGGAGCCTTCCTTTCCGTCTCCCACTGCCAGGCAAAAGAAATTTGACTCAAGTTCTATGACTTGGAGATGGGAGTTGTGCATCGTGTGTGTGTGTGTGTGTGTGTGTGTGTGTGTGTGTGTGTGTGTATGAGGGGGTGTGGGGGGAATGTGCACACATGCGCATGTACCGTCTTGAACTCTGGGTTTACAGATGGACATGGGGTCCTGCTGTGTATGTTTGTGAGAGTGTATTAAACAACTGACCATTCACATTGATTTTTTTTAAAGCTCTGCACCTCTTCTTTCACATAAACTTCTGCTCTTAATTTAGCTTACATTCTGTGCTGTAGCTGCTCAGAGGGAAGTGCTTTACATAGTGACTGGGAAAGCAGAGGCTTTCTTAATTGTAATGTACGTCTCTCCAAGTCACTAGCAGGAGCATAAATTAGCACATTCATAGGAGAGATTTAGCCATGGAGTGAAAAGTCGTCTTATTACAGAGTAATATTGGCCCAAATTCTTACACAAAAACAACACCACAAATACAAAAGTCCATGATCATGTCCACAAATAAACACAGTTGGGCAATATAGAAAACATAAAAGCATAGATGAAGAAGAATGATTGCTCTGTATTTTACATGGTCACATTTCATCTTCTGCTTTCCACAAAAGATGGAGTGCCTTCAACTATTCCTGCCATTCAGTTTATAGAAACAGATACAATCAAACATAGGTTGGTTCTAAAATGCCTAAACTACTGGACTAAAATAAATCACTCTTTATTAGAGAGGAGCTTGAGTCACAGACTCCAGTGATATTCAGCTTTGGTGGTCCAGAACAGCCTTTAAATAAATTATAGTGAGGTTCAGAATTTGATCCAGGTCTGAATGTCCCAGATCTGGGAGGTAAGAGGTTGGTATTTGCTGTTCTGGCTGCCTTTTATAAAACCAAATCTCAGTCAGGCTGTTTTGGTCCAAATCCAAAATTCTCCACTGTTTAGCAATGGGGGATGGAGGGCCCAGATCAGGCCCATCCCTCGTTTTAAATATTAATGTTGATGCACTATGACCACCATATGGGCCCAGAGCCTGGGCTGTTATCTTTGGGTGCAGCTAAGGAAGCTGACTGGTAAAAGGTGGTAAAGTTTACCCCCATCCTTTCCTCCAGCCATGCAGCCATCAGCTGCTGGGCTTATCCCGAGCATAGTGGGAAGCATTTACTTTGTGACCACAATCAGTCCCCCTAGTCTAGGCCATTTTAGTAGCTGGGGAAATCCAGGGGACGATCACATCCCATTCATGCCTTGGCACAGCACCTACTCTCCAGGCCATGTCTGGTGGGAGACTGCAGGTGCTTCTGTGGTAATTCCACACAGAGGGACTTCTTAGGGATCAGCCTTCAGCCTCCCACCCCTGGCTGATTTGTGCCATTAGGACTAAGGTGTTGACCCCCGGATGCAACTTTTTGATACATAATGCTCGCCATCTGGGAGAACCACTATATCCACAAGGACAAACAGCTGCCACAGGCAAAGTGGGAGGCGAGCTTGGATCTCTGCCCCTTCCAGGGGCATGGCCAATGGCACAAGGGGCAGGGCTTTGTGCAGTCAGCCCTGACTCCACCCACTCTCCCTCACAGCCATGCACAGAGCAGCAGCACAGAACTCAATGGCATGTTAATGACCAGGAGCTCTGGCCTCAGCCACTTCAGCAGTGGCTGGAGCTCCTGGCCACTCAGAAATGCTGATCGCAGGGGCACCTGGCCTCTTTGCCCAGGTGTCAGTGGGTCTGAGTACAGCAGGGGTTCTCAAACACCATTGCATCACAGTCCCCTTCTGACAATAAAAATTACGACCTGATCTGGGATGGGACCTGAGGTAGGGAGGGGAGCTCCACTGCACGGAGCTAAAGTACTCAGGCTCCTGCTATTGGCCTTGGGATCCTGACCCCAACGTTTAAGCACCACTGGACTAAATGATAGAATCAAATCATGCAACAAAACTGGAAACAAGCATTCTCCTGATTTACTTGGACAACATTCCATGTAGAAGGAAGCTTTCTGCAGTTGAACAAGTACTGGGCTTGACCAACCATTCACTCACTGTGGTGCAGCTCTGTGCCTCAGTTTCCTCATCTGTAATGTCGGGATTAAAGTATAACCCTCTTTGTTAAGTGGTTTGTGAGGTACTGCTGAGAGCTGCTGTATGACTGATGCGTACTGAGGTTACTGCTTAAATAAATCTGCTTGTACGTATTTTGTGACAAGCAAGGGGTGGGGCAGCAGCAGATATTGCCTCGTCTCTCAGGTGTACACGTACATTTTAGTAACTGATGACAGACTGCTACCCCTGAGCCAGACAAAACTAGATTATTCAAGTGCCTGAACCCACGAGAGAGTTTGATGCTTTAAAGCAGTCAGCACTTGATGGGAGCCAGGAGCATCTAATCTCAACTCTGGCAATGAGTCACTAGTGGCGATGGGTCAGGTCACTCAGCCCCTCTGTCCCATTTTCTTTAACAGTATATTTGGACAGTACCATGCTTGGCTCCCACACAGGGGTGTTTGAGGTCTGGTTAGCTGCTTGCACCCTGTTTTTGAAGGAGCTGCATGAGGAGAATGTGATTGTGATAGCCCAAACAACCACCTGTGCAAGCCATAGCTTGAAGCAGTGTCTTAGCAGGCAGGCGGCACTCTATCTTCAGATATCTTATTGGATGTCATGCAACAGCCAACCATGCCAGAGCCTCCTGGAGACAGACTGTATTAACCGAAGTCTAGCGTTTCACTCCTTGGAAAGGATGCAGTCCGTTCTCAGCACGTTACCTCCAGACCCATGGGAAGGGAGGAGCAGTTAGATTCTGACTTGAAAAGCCAGTGGTTCACACTACCTTCTCTACATTCCTGTAGGTAACAAGTG